>NC_045570.1:1460000-1517500 GCF_009819795.1 Aythya fuligula | reverse complement strand
ATTAAATGAGATTGGCCTCAAAATCACATACTGTGCTGTCTGTCCCGGTGTCCCCCTGCTTTATCTGTAATATTCTGCTGCAAGTCAAAGTTGTAGCCAGTTAGATTTCACTGCCTTAATCTAACGTTTGAAAATGGTGCCACCCAAAAAGCCATTTGTGTGGGCAAGTTTGCCAAGATTTACTTAAGAATTTTTATGAAGAATGAGTACAGTACCAAAAATGTAGTTTTCTCTCTCCTTTCAAGTCCCAACCTCTTTTGAAATATCTCTCCCTGCATTTCTGTTATCATTTAATTTCCACATGCACAAATACAGGATTCATTCCCAGTTCTCTTGACTATAACATATCAACCCTCTCACTAACATCCTTAACCTCTGCCCCTAGAAAACTAATCATCTCTCTTGTTAGCTCAGTCCCTTTTAGAGATGGCAGCGCACAAAGCACACCAACACTTCTCTACCATAAGTAGAGAAGTGATGCTTCTCTCTACTTGGTTTGTTCCACAGCTTCGACACTGATTTGTGTTGTACAATTCAATCTTCTGAATCACCCTTAATGACATCTATTATCTAAAATCCATTGGGCACCGCTACTTCACTTCATCCCTTAATTACACCACCTCTCTCTTTTCATACCTGCTCTTATACTTACCCAGTCACTGCCCTTAATGTCATCCTATTTCTCCTGTGCTAAGCTTCCAAAGTACTCATCCTGCAACGCATGCAGCTTGCTCTGTCCTCCTGCCGAACTGCTGAGAGTGCTCGTAAGGAGTGTTTTCTTGCCTCCTTTCCTCAAACAAAAGCAATCCTTAGATTATAACGTAGAGTAGAAGAAGGCGCTATGGGTTAAACTGCTATAGGGAGTTCTACCAATTCAATTTGGATTTAGATACACTGTTTGTACAGAGATGAGTTTGGAATTTTGATGTTCAAATGTGCCTAAGGTTAGTTAAGAGTTGAATTTACACTGAGAGTCAATGGGCCTTTTGAAAATCTGAGCTATTTGAGCCAGTATGTCAACAGACATTTTCTTCAGCATGGAGAATATTCCTGTTCAACCCTGTGCATGGGGGTTAATCACAATAAAGTTAGATTTTTGTAGTATATTAGTATATTTTATAACAATGCAACAGTAAGCCATTCATCAAGTCACAATGAAACACATTTAAGTTTTCTAGAAGCTTCCCATTCATGTGATACTGAATTCTTAACTATTCATAATAGTAAAAACAAATGAAAGCCCTTTCAAACAGCAGATGCTGTACAAGGAGAATTGGTTATTTAGAGCAGGAGTGATTTGGCAGACCTAGTATTGTTTGAGTGCTGTCTCACGTAGAAGGTAATTTAGAAGTCATATTTTATATAATTTTTCTGTAGGTCCTCCTCCTCCCCCACCTGAATGGATTTAAACTCAGAATATAGACCAATTGATTATTCTGGCTTCAAGGATCAGGAAGAGGTTAATTAGGGGTTGATAAAAGTTCTATAGGGCAGAGGTGATGTCTTTGTATGTATTTGTACCATGGCTAATGCAGTGTGCCCCTGAGCCTACAGGGGCTGTAAGGTTTTTCCATAATGTAAATAATATTAAATTGCAGTTTAGGAAGTATAAAAATGGTCTGATGGCAATTTAAAAATCTTTACATTTTTAAGAGCTGTTTTCCCAATTTCTGAGGAAAGCTGAATGCAGCAAAAGTGTTGTTTTCTGATTTTGATTCCTTTAGAGAATTTTCATCAGTGAAGGAGCTCTCTTGTACTGACATAAATATAATCTCAGACTTAGCGGGGATCCTTCTGGGCTCTGCAGAGCCCTGTGGATCAAACCATCATGCAGAAAGAAATGCTTATGGCTCTTCTGGGTGTTTGGATCTTTTTTACTCATTGGAGCCAAGATGTATGAGGTGAATGTATCACAGAATCACTCATTGGCTGAAGTTGGCAGGGACTTCTGGAGGCCATCTGGTCCAACCCACCTGCCCAAGCAGGGACACCCAGAGTAGGTTGCCCAGGAGGCTTTTGAAGATCTTCGGTGAGGGAGACTTCACAATGACTGTGGTTTTATGCACCTGAAAAGGTGAGTACACCTGCTTACCCTGATGGGAGGGGAGGTTGAATGCGACCTGGAGGTCATATGAAAGAGTTATACCTGACTCTTCTCCTTGGCAAATCATTGTCTGCATTTTGCAAACCATTGAGGGGATGAGGACCACATTAATGGCACTCTGGCAACTCCTGTGGCATCTATTAGGTGCAGGTATCACAGATATTATGACAGTGGTATGGGGAAGAGGAGGGATAGCATCAAACATCTTAGCATAGATGTCTGCTGCTGTTATTTCTTAATGTTCCTGCTAACTCTCTGCAGAATCCAGAGTTTATGTGCCCCTATAAAGGAACAACCAACGATCATCTGACTTTTTATGAGAAGTCTTGATCTCTCCACCTTAAAGAGAAATAGGACAGCAAGAGAATCAAATGGTAACAAACAGTATAACATGATAAGTAGAAAGAATATATGCTTTTTACTGCATTTAAATTCACTGTGACAATATTGCTAAAAACATTATTTCTATTAGCTGGCTATAGGTAAACTTGTACATTTCTGTTCATAGAGGTTTGAAAAATTAAAAAAGCAGTTGAATGATGAGTATTAAGAGCTGGAAAATGGTTTTCCAGATGCTGACACAAGCACATATTTGCAATCTCCAAAATGTAATTTGGTCTTTTAATCACCAAGAATTGGTGTCTGTCCCTGGTTTGCCTATCAACTTTATTCTTATTCTAGTGAATACTGACTTTCTTGTTGCTTTTTTCTCCCATCCCTACCCTACAAATAGTTACCCAAGTAACTGATATTCTTTTGATTTTCTGCTAAGCTAGTTGTGTCTCCTTTTTAACTCCAGCACAAAAAGATCCCCAAAAGTGAGAAGACCAACAGTGCTCAACAAATCAGGGTAGAACCATCAGCTTTCCTCTATGACAATCCCCCAAATGTATTTTCTATGTCTTTACATGGAAATAGCGCAAGTTTTATTCCTCTCTGATACCCTGTACTGTGTTCATTCCTGCACTTTAAAACATTTATGTTAAAACATCTATTTGCTAACAGAGCTTGAATGTTTTTGTAGTCCAGTGTGGGAAACGATGTGTCTGCACATCACTGATGGTGTTTGCTGTCCCTGATACCTTCATAATTCATTCAGATTTCTTTGTTTTGATCCAGGACAAAAAGAGGTTATAGATTGTGTCCACTGGTAAATTTTGATTTCTTTCACACTTCCCTTGATACTTCTGAACGTGGCCAATACAAAGGGAGAAGACCTCTAGCCGATCTGGCTGGCCACGTGCCCTCTAGGACTTTCCAAGGTAATTGGCGAAAAATGTGGTATCGGTCATGGCTTACTACTTAAATGCAAGCTGTAACTTTGTCTCTTCCTTTTCTTCTGTGCTATGGGGATTCTAGTAGGATACAGGAAAGAAAATAAAAGTGGCATTTTCTACAGGAAATGGCCCTCACGAATATGTCTCCGCTAATAATTACAAAGCTGGTTTTATTTTGTTCAATGCACTGCCTCGGTTTTGGATCCATATCAAGAGCAGCATATGCTCTCCAAACTAAAATATGTGCATATCTGATTTTTGACAAAAAAATTATTTAATTGATCTCTTCCTACCCTTCCCCCCCATTCTTTTCCTGCCTTTTTTTGCCCAGTTCTTTACTAATTCCATAATATAGTAAGTCCCCTATTATGAAAGAAATCTGGATTAATTTAAATATAAAATATAAAGAATTAACCTTACAGCAAAACAGATAACAGAAAAAAGAGCTAGTTTTTCTCTGTCTAGTGACAGCCTTCTTGTTTATTATCATTTTAACAAATTAAGTTGCAAAATTGGCATTATTTCAGAACTGTACAAAATGTAATGACTCCATGAAATATATTGAATTTTTCAAGTATTAAAAATCCCTTAGTTTTTGAAAATGAATCACTGGAAATGATCCTTAAGAATCCAAAGTAGTTTTTTTTTGTGCCATTTCTATACTATGCCTGCACAAAATCTAATGGCATTTGCTGAGTTAATCCTGGATATTCCATTGTTTTGGTATTTGTACTCTATTAGTTAAATACAACGTGTGAGAAAATCAAAGGGAAGAGATGTTGTTAAAATAGGAGAAAGTATTTATCCCTTAGATGTAAGAAATACTTGTCACCCAAAATAAATCTGGCTTAGACTCTTTAAGTCTTAAATCAAACAAGTTTGAAGTTAAAATAAGTTCTTAGTCTTAAACCTCTCTCCCCCTACAAATATATATTTATATATTGTGTGTGTGCATATAGTGTGTGCATGCATGTAAGAGCACAGCATATACAAAAGATAAATTCCTCTAAACCTGAAAGAGAAAGAAAAATACATGTTTTTAAGCCAGTATCTGCATTCTTCTTTTATCCTTTTGCTGTACTGCTGGATGTGAAGGGACACAAGTGCATGGGTAAGAAGCACGAGGCCAGCGGCCAGCACCAGCATAGCTGGTGGAGGCGTCACGGTGGTGACAGGGCATGAGCAGGGCATTTCAGGATCAGACCCAAGGTGGGGGATGCTGCTGCCAGATATATTGGTGGGGTGGAAAGGAAGCCAGGGAGTTGGAGAGCTACAGGCTGGAGTCTCAGGAAGTCATTGTATGAGGTCATGATCACAAGTATTATAGCTCAGAGAATATGGGTACTTGTCAAAAAATGGGAAAGGCGCACAGATGCAGGAGCTGCTGCATGAGTGTTCCTCCAAAGGCCACTGTCCTCTGGTGCGGTCATGTATCATGTTGTTTCAGCTGTTTCTGTACCATGTGCTAGAAAAACGGTGAAGTTGTTTTTTGCCACCTCAATCGTTGTGTGATAAAACTTGCCCGTTTTTTGCAGTCTTTGCTGGCATTTTGTCTCCCCAAGAAACTCCAGAAGCATCCCCTGTTAACATGCCTTCCCAAGCACCACCTCCATCCTCTTCTTCTGTGCGTCTTTGTCTGTCCTTCGAATACATCTGTGTCTTTGCCCTTCCAGAGAGTGCCCTTTTTTCCTGTTGGCAGCCCTTGCATAGGTGTAGTGTGTTGTGCTGCCTCTCATCTTTGTCTCGCTCTATTCTCTTTCCTGCTGATGAGACCCATGTTGCTTTGGCAGAAAAGCTAAAATACAGTAGTTCATCAATCCAAAATCCACGATGATGCACTTGTCTGACAGTGGGGGTTTGGCTGAAGGTGATTTTGACTATGAGCCTGACTATTCCTTTCTCTTGGTAGTAGAAAAGGACTGCAAGACTTTGTGTAATATAGATTTCACAAAGTATTTTGACAAAAAGCAAGTCTTTATTGATGGGCAGCTTAAAGAAATTGCTTGAATTGAGCAGATACAGGGAACAGCACTGTTGCTGTCCTCATTTGGAAATGGTGAGTGCTCTGTGTCTTGTTCTCAGGGGATACAGGAATTCCTAGTCCAGATACAAAATGACTATTGCGAGAAATCACTAACCAGTGCCACAAGGGCTACCACCCTGCAGCTTGTCCAGCACAGAGAGAGAGAGAGAGATGTGGCTGCAGCAGAAATGCCTGAGTCTTTTATGGAAGAATCTGAAGAATCTCAAGTGGCATTACAAGGGCCACAACTTCATCTGTTCTGGACATGGTAACAAAACACATCAGGATGGACTACAAGGAGTTTGAGAGGGAGCCTGTTCCCTCCTTCCCCTAACCATTCCAAAATTACTTAAAACATGGTTGAAATTCCAGTATTTAAACCAAGCTGATATTGATCTTCTATATAAGTATTCCTCCTGCACCTTTTGGTATCATAAGAGCTGATCTTAGTGTCTTTGTATAAAAATCTATGTTCCTTGCAATATTGAACACGATGGTCCTTGTCCTGAAGGCTTCTGCCCTTCACACTAGCAGCGCCTGTATACTGTCAGCTCTGAAATCATGGCAAATCATATGGAAGCCCTCTGGAATCACTTACTCTTACGACTTTTTAAGATTATAAAGAAAAAAAAATGAAATCAAATAATCCATTTATAACTTCATCTGGAAAGGGTTGGAATCCGATAGAGAACAGACACATAAAGATACTTGTGCACTACTCATTGTGGGTAGTGATTTAGTGTGCCACATTTCTAACCCTTTTACAGACAACCAACGCCTAAAATCAAACCAAGCCATAGCAATAGCAGGCCAAACATCAAGGTAGGGAGGATGTCTGAGCATGCTGGTTGCTGGGAGAGGATCCTGCACTTCCCTTGAAGTATCAACATCAAAGATGACGAATAACTCTTTTCTCCATGTTCCAGTTCTGCACATCATCTGAGTATCCTTTGGCAGCAACAGTTGGCCTAAGCCTTGGAGCGGCAGCTGGTAAATCCAGAAGCAGAGCTGTGATGCCTGTGGCATCAGATGTACTGGAAACCCTTCTAAACTGTATTTTGAAGTTTCAGCATTTGTGTGGACCTAATTATAAGACACACATTTCATTCATAGACTGTGTCTGATTATGCACGGTAGCATGGCTTATAACGGAGCTGAGCTGTTACTGGCTGCACTTTAAGGAGAGGATGTGGTTGGCAGCACAGGGTGACATTATATGGGTTTAGTCTGTGACCAGGCCAGAAGACTGAACTGCAGCTCAAATGAGCTGTTCCTGGCTTATTCTTTCATTTGCTGAATGGCGTTGGACAAGTCACTTAACCCTCCATGCAAAAGTGTTCCCATGATTAAAGTGGCATTGCTGGTGTGTGCCTAAAGGGCTCCTGGGCACAGGCAGCTGCTCAGTACTTTGAGATCTCTGTTTACTCATGAATGCACATACCTATGTATGTGCATTTGCATGTATCTTATACATGATGTGTGTATGTTTTATATATATACACCTGCACTTCCATATATGTGTATATACAGACACATGTATTATATATATGGATGTATATGTGTGTTTGTGGATTTATATGCAGAAGCTTTTATATACAACCATTTAGCGCTGTATCATTGAGTCATCACATACAATCTGACAAATATTTCATCATTGTGAAGCGAGCTTCACTGATTCCAGATCTTGGCTTTCAGAAATCATGGTCTGCTGGTACCTGAACGTAGAGTCTTTGTCATTTTAAGGTTTCCTGTTTTTGTCAATTAATGCATGGGCACATGTCAGTAGGGTGTGCAGCAGGTTCTTGTGAAGGCTGCATGTGATGGCTGTTGGAGGCTGCTCTGACACTGCCTTTAACAGTCTGGACATAATCATTTAATGTAATTGTTCAGTGCAGCAAAAAAGCTAACGAGTCCTGCTCTCCTGAGGATGATAATATTAAAAAAAAAAAAAAAAAGTGTTTAACATTATCAGTCCTGTAAGAGTGACCAGAAAATTGAAGGTAGCCTTAGCTGTGGAAGATGCTGGGATTTAACTTTGCAGTGTACAGGGTCCATGTGGGGACAGGGGGGCTACAAGGGACTGCTTGTAGCCCCCCTGTGAAGCCTCGATACAGCAGGATGGATTGTACCATCATCGTCTGTGCCTGTAAAACTCCTCACTGCAGTGGACAGGGCTCACTGTTGTAGCACTGTTGTTAGGTGTTCTTGCAGTGAGAGTGAAATTGAAACTACAGCAAATCCCTGGAGAGCTTAAATAGTGTTGTTTTCCTGGAGCCAGGATGCCAGTGATGTCAGTAGATCACAGTAAAAGGTGCTCGTTGGATCATTTAGATAGGAATCTTCAGAGCAATGCCTGACAATTAGGTAACCATTAAATTTCATTGAAAATTGTCAGCCTAACTGCTCCAGGTTCTGTTCAAAACCTTAGTCTGGTACTTTAGCCATGTAAGGTTCAATGGCTCCACTCCTGTTACAGGTGTCAGTGAATAATAATAATAATTAAAAAAAATTGAATTGTGCAGTACTGAATCTGCCTAGAATTCTTATTATATGTTTGTAAATAAACCCTAACGGCTTTTTGGAGTGGTTATGGTGTAGTCTATCAATGTATATTAAGATTACTATGATAGCATACCATGATTACTACGATAGCCTTTATGATAAAAGCATGCAAATTAACACAGGAATCTGCAGGACTTTGCATATTATCCTGTAATTTAATACAAACAGGTCCAGATTTGTAGAATCACAAGCACAAAAATTGTGTGCACACATTGTGTGTGTGCAGTTCTGCCCTTACCCAACAGAGTACAAGAGAGGAACAGCTCCCATGGTCTGGATCTGCACTGTGACTGGGAATCTGTGTGCCAAATGAAGCACAAGGTGACTTCTGATGGCCAAGTTAACCATCAGAAAGGTTTCTTAATGAAAATGCTGTCACACTTTTAACTAGAGTACTGCTGCCAGGCATCACATCAATAATGCAAACTTTAGAAGATAATCTTGCAATTAAGTAGCCAAGAATTCTGAAGTATTTCTAGAAAGAAAAAAAAAAAAAAAAAAGGAAAAAAAAGAAAAATGTAATCATTATGAATGGAGGGGAAGCCATCAAATGAATTTTAATTTTGCATTCAGATTTATTACTGCTATCTGTTCTCAGTGCTCAAATGCCTGTTTACTTGGACAGTTTCTTTCCATAATGAATCATAGTAACACTTAAATTAAGCACAGTAAAAGAATGGTTAATGTCATAACACACTGACAATTTAACCTGGCCAATATTTTTATTGCCTTGTACAATAAACCTAACAGAGCACAACTTGCTTTTTGACTGGTGGAAAATCGGTTATGAACCACCAGGGAATGACCAATTTTTCACATGCAGCCATTCAGTCACACTATAGCCACTAATAATTTTTTTTTTTTTTTTTTTTTTCTGTACACTATTGCTGTTATAATCTTTTGAGGATATTTTATCACAGCAATAACCTCCTCAAAATCAGTCTTTACTGCAGTTAATGACTGGACAGCTGGAGCATTAACTGGCCTTGGCTTTGCCTCTAGCCATTAACTGACAAACCAGTTGTTATCTGTAGGTAACAACCAGTTTCTTGTAGAATTTTCTTGATAAAGTGTCTCACCGGATAAAAGCTCTTTTTTTTTTTTTTTCCCCTTCTTTCCTGGGCTAAGATTTAGCAGGTGCAAGATACTATGTAGAAGAAGGATTGCAGAGAAGTATCAGTAAGTAGTAATGTTGTGAAGGAAGTTAAATTATAAACCAAAATCCATGAAATGTTGACTGTTGGCTTCTGCCAGTGTTTCAGTAACATTAATGAAAGATTTCTTCATCTTGCCTTGCTCACTCAGCACAGCGCTTGACCCTGAATGCACGAACGGGCTCTGGGTCCATGCTGCTGAGCGCTGAGTGGGACGGGCTGCTGCCCGCACTGGGGCATGGCACTGCCATGGTCCCAAGGGGGCATGCAGCTCCTGGATGCTCGGGCAGAGAGGAAAGCATTTGTTATCCTGCCTTTCCTCTTCCGAGCACATAGTGAATGAAGACCTAAGATTAATTCTGTGTGTTTTATACTTAATAAAAGGGGTATTATTTTTGAGGGCCCTCATAAAATGTTAGCCTTTACTCTTGCTGTTTAAAGTTATGAAATGTTAATCTCTGTTTGGTTGTGATGCTATTTTATAAGAAGGGTTAGCAGATGCTGATTCAATCACTGTATTACTGAGGGGGCTTAAAGCAGAGATTCATGGAATAGTTAAATAGCAGCGGAATAAGGAAAATGTACAAATGAAACACCTGTAAAAAGCCAAGCTCTATCGTGCCATAAACAATGATGGTTTAAAACTGTTAATAGGCTTAATAACAGTTTATTATTTTACCTTAACCCCTTTTAATACCTTGGTTTCTCCAGCTTTTATCTTGGATGTACTGAGCTGTTAATGTCACTTCTTACATTTTCCCCTCTAGGTATATTTTCCAGGAGTGACTGTGAAGAAAGAGAAATGCAGCCATGCATTTGTTTTTAAGAAGCGCAGGAGGCACTGTGCTCAGAAACCTTCCCTGTCTGGGCTTTGGCATATGGCAGCTTGTCTGAACATCTACAGAAGTTGGAGATTTCCAAAACCATAGGCAAAATTCCCACATCAGCAGGAGTGTGCTCAGGGTGTCGTCCTAGGGGTCAGGACACCCTGTGGTGTCCGACTTTGCCAGCTCTGTGTGTGGGCATGCTTGCCATGGCTTGCCCTTCTGTATGGGTTTCTGCATATTTCCAGGTGCTTGCACAGGAGTCTTCTGCAAAACGCTTCATTGTCTACCAGAAGTAGAACTAATATCAACTTGAATTTCTAACTAGAGAGTCGATTTCAAATCATATCAGATTTTGAAATTAATTTAATCTGGAAAGACTTGGGGGATTCTTGGTAGCAAGAGCTTGTCTTGCACTTGAAACCTCTACATGTTTTGTGCACATGCAAGTGGTTCACTTTCTCTTTGGTATACGCATGTAGCTGCCTAATGCTATTGGTGATTTCATTTGGACATTGATGTAAGAACAGAGCCCTTTCATTGCACATGTACTAACTACCAATATTATTTGTGATTCAAGCATTTCTAGCAATTTGAAGTGATCCAATGATTTTTAAATCATTCTTAATTTCATAAGTCTACTCCTTTAATCTCTTTCAAATTACTGAAAATGTAAGGCATTCTAAACATTTCTGATCATTCTTCATGGCTTTGGCCCCATAAAGCCAATTTTTTCCAAAGTTCAGCACTTAAAAATTTGAAGTACTTCAATAAATTTAAATTGGCATATTCTGTGCATATCAATTTAGAATTATTAGAGCATTAGTGCCTAGAAGTGACGGCTGAGGGCATGCAAACCAGTTCATACATTGATTTTTAATGACTTTTTATTGATTCCGTGCTTTTTAAACTTGATACCCTTAGGTTGCCTCTTACATGGAGTTAAGAGATTTGTGATGATACACTAAGTTTGGAAAAGGCATCTTTTTTCTCTTGCACTTTTCATTCTCTCCTTATGGCTTATTACTACAACTTAGCTCAGATGCAAAGAGCAAATACACTCGATTTGTGGCTTTGGAAATGGTGATTGTGACTTTATGGCTCCTTGTGTTTCCCCAGCTTATCTGTAGACAAGGTTTATATTCAAACCTTTAAGGGTCTCTCCTCCCCTCAGTATGTGCACTGTGCTCACCAGCAGTGAGTGATAGATGCCCTGGGCCTGTGCTGACAGGAGAAATAGGCCTCTTTTTAATGTCAATCTTAATTTGTTGAGCCAAGATATTGTAGGTGTCATAAAGCACAAAGTGAAAATGTGCTTTAGTTCTTCTACATTTTGAAAACTATTCATTTATATTACAAAAGACCCACACCCCTGCTCTGTATCTCTTTCCACCGTATTTATTAACATTTTGGTAATGACCTATTGAGCAGTGCAGTCAGCGCAGTCTGCACTTTTGATAACAGCTGTGGCTAGCGGGCACCATAGTGCTATGGTGGTCATCTTTTTCTGGGGAAGGAGGGAGACAAGGGATGGCGTGCAGGCACAGAAGAAAGCGAAAGCACACACACACACACACACACACCCCAGTGTGGCAGCCCTAGGCCGCAGGAATCTGGCTGGCTGGTGACAGCCTGGGGACATGCCTGCCCAGTGTGGCGGGGTGGCTCAGGGAAGCACCACACTAAACCACTTACACCACCGCCCTTCCTTGGGTGCGAGACATGCATTGTCCAGAGCTTTCCTATGCGGGTCATAACAGGACAAGTGGGAATATTTCTAATAGATTAAATTATTGCGTGTTTTCCTTAGTGCTTCCCTCCCGCTGATTGGGCTGTGCTGTGTGAGCTTTTTTGGGAGGCGGTGATTCCAAACCCGGCTTGTAGGGAACCCTGCACTCCCGCTGCATTGCTGTGTGCCCATTGTTAGCAATGCCCTTGTTGAGGATCCTGCCAGGAAGGCTGGTCACCGTTGCATGCAGGTGTCCCTCTCCCTCTGCTAGGCACCATCCCTCTGGCTGTGGTTAAGGCATGTAGCAGTCTGAGAAGACATTAATTGCTGTTAACTGCGATGGACGCTTCTGTCTTTAGGCTTTGTTTAGGGAAAATTCCACTGCAATTGCATTGTTAGAAGCCATGGGTCTGTTAAAGTTAGAGTTATTAGGCCATGTGCTTTCCCTGTGTTGTCGTTGTGGGAACACCACCAGAGCCAATGTCTGTGCTGGGCTGGGGAAGTGTTAAGTGGAGAATAAAAACAAGTCCAAATTCCCATTTGGAAACTGCATGCCTCAACAAATACCACCATTTGTAGCAAGTTATTAGCTTATTGGTTATAATTCTGTGTCTTTTCAAAAGGGAGGTGGAATAAAGCATGCAAAAGAGATTTTTGATACTTCACGGTATATTGACTGAACAGCAGAAAGCTCCCCAGTCTGCCTGTTCCCCTTTACAGTTTGGTTGTGCTTGAGGTAACACTTCTTTCTTATTTGCCATGATTCCCAGTGTCTCCCCATGGCAGCACCCTACACACCCCATAATGCAGGTGGATAATTCACCTTCACATTATGAATCTGAAATGTCCCTGTCCTTTTTGTCAGACCACCAATGGATGAGGGACCTGTAAAAAACAAACAGGAAAAAAAATAAGTTTTTTTTTTTTTTTTCTTTTTTCTCCTCCTTCCAAATAGGAATTTGATCTCTGCTGTGGCATTAAGAGGGCTTGCTGGTGGGCATGAGCTGGTCTTTCTCCATGGGGTATGAAGGAAGGAGGAATGGCATGTCCTTGGGTGAGAGAGCAGCCATTTATATATTTATTTAGAAGTAACTCTGAGCAACAGCACATTTACTAGCTTGGTTCATTTTTATGGATTTGATTCATTGCTTATTAAAACCAATGGAAATCTTTCCATTGTTTTCAGTTGGTTCTGGCTCAGAACTTCTTGGTGCTTGACAGTAATTAGTAGGAGCTGAAAGATCTGAACTTCTAAATCATGATATATGATTTATGACCATTGCAAGGTCTTCTGCAATGCCTGTGTCTTAATTATATATATCTCATTATATATACATGTATATTATATATGTATATATATACTGTATATATATAATACACATAATCCCAATATTTGTTGAAGTGTATTTCTGGGTGAGCAGTTTCTACTTTGTTAATTTTTCACATGTATGGTGTTGTGAAACAGTTAATAAAATATCATCAATATTGTATTTATCCCAAATGTGAAACTAAATATTGAGATCAGTTTTATCCCGTCATTAGTTTATGGACACTAAGCCCTCTGAGAAATGTCACAAATTCCCTTGATTTCCCTGAGCACTAAATTTAGCATTTGGATCTTTGACTGTATAGAAGGATACATTAAAAACTGATACAGTCAGATGACTCCCTATGGGGTGTACATCTACGTTGGCTTTTACATCACAATTATTTCAGTCAAAATCTGGCAGTAAATTATTTTAACCAAGTTGTTTTTTTTTGTTTTGTTTTGTTTTGTTTTGTTTTGTTTTCTCTTGGGGTGTACCAAACACTTTTCATAAGCATGCAGCATGTTTTCAGGTGATAGCAGATCAACCATTTCAGCTTCCCCAGTGTGGCTGATATATGCATGTATATTTGTGCAGCTGTACGTAGACCTCCACACACCTTTGGATGGTGGCACATGGTGGATGTGTGTTGTAGGAGCTGATGTCTTCAATAATACTGAGGATTCCCAAGGCCAAAGTATTTTGTGATACTGTTAGCATTTTTAGCAAAGATCAATGAGATCATGTTTTTGTCTTTTATGTTGACTTTCTAAAGATATTCTAGTAGCTGTATCTTCCCTCAGGAATCTTTAGAGAATCTGTGGATTTCAAGTCACTACTATAAAATAGTACAGGACAATGAATTTGTAAGCGCTGTTACCTGTCCTAGAATGCAGATTCTGAGAGGAATTATTTTATCCTTATAATTTAATGTATCATGTAATGAAAATTAATCTATGTAATTCAAATTCAGACATTAAAAGAAGTTAAAGGGGTCAGTATATACAATACATTTCTCTTTGCCAATTTATTCAGTTAATTTAGACATTGCCTTTTCACTTTAACTCATTAAAACTTTCTTGCCAAGTTTACTTATCTGTGTTAAGGGTACAATTAATATTATAATTTTTAATTATCCACTTGGCTTTATCAGAGCCAAAGTGTTTCCTTAAGTATGGATATCAAAATAGAGCCTATATTTTTTAGGAAAGTGAAGCTCTGCAACTTCACTAATTCCTTAATAACACAAATATTTATATTTCCTTCTCCTTACTATTTATACATCAATAGTTTTATTTATTTTTTTTGTTTTTTTTTTGTTTTTTTTTAAATTTTATAACCCTAACATAATATAGTACTGAAAGCTATATTTTGTACTACTTAATTCTGTACCACTCATTCTGATTTATGGCATCATTTTGTTTCCAGCTCACTCCTTATCTTCAAAAGGCTTGATCCAAAACTCATCAAATTCAGACGAATAGATCCCAGTGGGCTTTAGATTAGTCTACTAGGGTGAAATTGTGAACTTCATGAAGTTTGCATTACATGTGCAGATATTCACTAGTAAGATTACTTGATAGATTTCTAATTCAGTTTCTTCTGTGTAGGAGCAAGTTCTTGAAAATCCTGGCCAAGCACTTGAAATTTAAGAAACCATTTTAGTTACATATATTCATCCATTTTCTTACTATGACATTTGAGAATACATTTATTTGCCAGTTTGATTTTATCATCATTACAGAGTACTCTTGTTTCTAATTTCTTCTACAGGCTCTTGAATTGTTAATGTTAACTCCTACTGAACCCAACTTTGTTTTCTAATGGAGGAACAGCATTCTGAACTTGTGTTGATGCTGAACTATTAAAAAGACGTTCTTCAGGAATGACAGTCATAATAAAGTACAGCTCATCAAAAAGGGATGGAAAAACATTAATGCAGCAGACATCTGGTAAATAATATTATAATGTATTTATCTTGTTATTTCTTATAGATGTACATTATAGATGTACATTATAGATGTACAGAGTGATAGATATAAAATCATGAAATTAAGTTCTTCAGTGAAGTTGTAGCTGTCTTGTCATCTTTGTTGCTCCGTCTTTTCCTTTGCACCGGATACTGTCAGACTGTAACACCCTGGACATATTTTCCATTATATATCAGCTAGAACATTCCCGTTTTTGCCATTTACCACATAATTCCTCCTATTCTGCCCAGTTATGTATATAGACCACTGCACACAAAATTATTTTTATTAAATAAATACAGAAGTGAGTTAATATGAAATGACTGTAACAGATACTACTAGATAATCATGTATGGTACAAGCTACCTTAAAATGCATTTTTGATATATAGCTGCAGTGTCTGATAAATAGCTATTGTGCAGCTGATTAGCTGTGCTGAGAAATTACTCATTCCCTTGTATTAACTACACTGTTTAACTACACCGTTTCCACCAATCAGTATGAAGTACGCCAACTTTGTTTAGCCTGTGCACTTGTGCAATGATGAACAAGTAATGCATAAAACAAACCCTCCTACCTAATCAAACATTCCTCAGAGATTTGAAAATAGAAACAAAGGGTAAATCCATTCATAGATTATAATGGTAAAACAAAATAAAGTTTGACATATGTATATGGAAACTATGAACACATGATGTGAATAATTTTTTTAAACAACAACATGTTTGAATTATTAATAAATGCAAAAAATATGTTTTAACACAATATGGAACAATTGGAAGGATATATTTCTTTAGAATCACAACGGTCAGGAAAGATCTCTATTGAATACAAACACTATACATTTTTTCCCCTTTTGGTTTGCATTTTAGATTTTTCAGATGTCTATATTATTGTGAAACACTGCCGTGGTTATAGCTGGGAGAAGTTTCCCTTTTAGATCCATGAGCCTGTAGTACAAGTTTAATTCTCTGAGTACATAACAAATGAAGTTGGTTAACATTCAGGGTGTGAAACCCATTTTTCTCTTCTCATCCTAGGGTGTTAGGTGTTGAGGACAACTGATGGGCAATTCTCTAGAGAGGACTGTACTGTTATCCAGTAAAGGGCTTAGATTTAATTTTGCCATATATCCTGGTTTCCAGGTTATTTGATTTAAAGATAATTGATGGATCTCTTTCAGTATATTTTTTCTTAGTCATCAAGAGAGCTCAAAATATTTGTTGAGTTACTTTATTGGAGAGTAGCTAATATTGACAGGATGAGATACCAGAAAGTTTTTGTTGTTGTTGTTTGCTTTCTTTACTTTTTCCCCTTCCTCTTCAGATTTGAGCAAACAAAGTGCTTGCAGGTTTCGTGGGGACTATGATGACCACTGTGGTCATTTTTACCGCTGGCTGTATGTTGGTTGGAGGCCTACATTCTGCCCGTCTCTACAATTCTTATTGACTTTAGTGTCTTCTGTGTGAGCAGATAATATACAAAATACTCATCAATTTAAACACCATATATAAATAAAATCCTAAATTGAAACCATCACAAACAAGTCAGAGTAAAGGCAACAGTGTCTTTAACACTGAACCCTTAGAGGAAACAATGTGAGTGAGCAACAATGCCAGCTTTAACTTTGAATTCCCACTTGTGTGTTGGTTTGTACCCCAATCTTAACATAATCAGAAGCTTTTCTGCATTTTATCTCCTCATTTACAAAAAATATTTGCTGAAAGGTTATATAAAACTCATTATTTACCTGAGTGACCAGGAAGGCTCTCAAATTACCATTCCAAGCTCTCGGGTGAATGCTTATTTATAGTTTTTTAATAGGCATCCATTACCTGATGGATTGGAAAGACTTTTTTTTGAACTAGTTCCTGTCTATTGGTTAAATACAGATTGATAACTTTTTCTTAAAAATATTATTTTTATCCAGATAAGCTCATCACCTTTGGATTTCTAAAGTGGTAATTAGTTTTAGCTTGAATATAGTTTATTCAATATTTTCACTAGTGTAACTAAATTTTACCCAGTGGGCCATGATCTTGAGGTCTCTTCCAACCTAGACAATTCTGTGATTCTGTGATATTCTGGAAATGAATTACAGCATTGCAAAGCTTGCAAAATCTGGAGTGCAGAAGTAACACAAGCCTGTTTACACAAAGATGTGCCTCAAACCTATTTAGCTGCTCGTGTATTGACTAGTACAAGCACAGGGTATAGAGGTGGGAAAAGGGTGTAGCACGTTTTAAAACGTGAGCTTGGAAACACAGCGTTAGGGATATTTTGATGCCCAAAAAGACATAACAAGACTTATTCACACCTCTGTGCAATTTGTGCAGTCTTTGAGCTTCACTGGTTTTGCTTGGTGTATCAGTCTTCCTTTGAGGATTTGCTTCTAGCTTAAATTACAGTAGAAAAAGAAAAACAAACAAACAAAAAAAATGAAAACATCTCTGCATATTTTTTTCCAAATGTAGTTTAGCAGTGGGAGCTCAGAGAACCCATGCAAGCTACCTCTATGAGGAAGGCAAGTTACCCCATGCAGTGTCTCCTACTCTCTGTGAAGTCCTGTCTCAGCCTTGTTAGCTCTATAGGCAATGCTTTCTTGGCATAGCTCCAGCACATGCGCATCTCAGACTTCTCACCCACCTCTGCAACTGTTAGCACATCTGTAGGATTTCAGAATGACAAGTCCTGGCTAAAGAGGTGTAAAACAACATGGCCATACAAGCTCATGCTTTGTGATCCTTGAAGGCTCTTACAGTTTGTAATTTACGTCTTAAAATGACACTCTTAAATAGCACCTGTTAAAGTTAAAATCCAACATATATATGAAATGGCAAAAAAGAAAAAAGAGGACTAAACTTAAAAATTTCCTAGGAAACAGGTAGTTTGTTTGAATTCTCTGGGGTTTTCATGATTCCTTACAGCCTTGAAAAATCGGAACTGCCTTTTGTGGCTTTGTTGGTTTTGTTATTGCTTATTTGTAGGGTGTGAGAATAATACCTGAGGGTTTTCTTTTTTGGCTTTCTTCCCTTACACTTGCCACTTTTTCTACAATCACTCTTTTTTTTTTTTTTTTTTTTTTTAAACTTGGAAGTTTCAGTTCTGTTCACAATTTTTCTCCTCCTTGGGGTAGAGATAAGTGGTGAGAAGGAGTGATAGTGAATGCTCAACAGAGAAAGTGTCTTTCTTATCTTTTTAAGTAGAACAGGTTTTCAAGCATCTGAAAGAAAACTCCCACACATTTTTTTTTTTTTTCCACTTCCAGGTTGTTTCAGAGAGATGGCTTACGTTCAAATTCATTTGATTATACATAGATTCTTATAGGAAAAAAACAAAAAAACAAGAACAACAAAAAAAAACACAACTAAGTTGCTGATGTAAAATTAATTAGTAGCTGGAAAAAGCTTTTTGGTCAGGTGAGAAATTTGCAAATAAATAACAAAAACCTTAAAGAGTTTTGAAGTTAGCAGAGAGAACGGAAATAATAAAGGTCATAGTGCTGCTGACATCACCTTTACTGTTGTAAAAATTTTGTGGAAGTTTCTATCTTAAGTATTATCTTTTAGGAAACCAGTTCAGCTTTTGGTTAAGAAATCTTTAAAATATCTTTAAAAAATCTTTAAAATGATGTAAGCAAAAATAATTATACTCTTTGCTTCCCTCTGCTGGCTGTGCAGACAGAGTTAATTTGCTTCATGTTGTGTGACCCTCTGATTCTAAGCAGGTATGTTGATTTTAACAGTATTCATTTCAAGCGTGAATAGAAAAAGGTGGGAAACAGCTATATATGAACAGAATTATGGAAGCAGAGAGAATTTTGAGAGAAAGAACAAGTCTTTATTTTTGAGGCTTTAAATTATTAGAAACATATTTGTTATTAAGGAAGGTCCCTTTAACCTCTGCTGAACTCATATTCCAGACTGGTTTAGGTGAGGACAGGAGAGTCATATTCATTTTCCTTGAAGAAAGGCGAGGTACTGAGGTATAGCAACAATATTTTGGCAGGAAAATGGCAAATCAAATCCAACTGTCCAAAAGGGCTGGATATGAGCAGAGCTGAAAAAATCTTTGTGTGTACACACATCATTCAGGTGCTTTACATTACACAGAGAGCTCTCCACTTCATCAGTTTTCAGATGTTCTGCTCTGCACTAGTGTCACAATGTATTGATGTATATTTTTCAAATACATATAGGCAGTACAGTCCTTTGTCCTACTCCCAGAGCCTCCACAGCTCCCTGGGGACCTTACCTATGTCACTTTCAAGTGTCCCATCTCCCGTGAGAAGGTGAGATAATCCTCTCTGGGGGGACAGAGCAGGTGGAGTGGTGCCTCCCTCTGCAAAGTTATTTGTCATGCTCTCTGGCATTGTTTTAGTAGACGTTTATGGTCCTTTGACAGCATACCTGGAAAGACAGGTAAGACCCCCCCACAGCCCATTCCCAACCCACTTTCCCTTTCGCACCCCTTTCCCGCAGGTGCCCAGCCTGCTTCCTTTGGGTATGGCTTTGATGGAGTCTGTGAGGATGGAGAAGGTGAAGGGAAGCCTGTGAGCTTCTACTGCAGCTTGGAATTAATACCTGGTGTTTGGGGTAAGGGTACAATGACCAAATGGGCATAAATCATGGCTTTCAGGCCTGTGTAGTAATGCCAGTGTAGCAGTTAATAAGAGTTATAGGATCACTAATATTATTATTACTATTTTTAATAAGAACCTGCTATGTGTGTCCTTGGGGCTAGCTGGGAGGTGGTGGTGAGCGGCCTGGGGCACGCCATACTGGCTGGGCCTCCACCACTGCTGTGGCTCCCCTCCTGCTGGCTGGGGAGAGGTGCTGCATTTTGTTTCTGCAGGATGAGGAGCGCTGCATTTTGAGGCAAAGCTGTGGGTAAGCTCTGCCCTGAAGCCCACTGCCTCTCAATCCTCTCCCTCTCCAGGTGGGCAGGGCTGTGGTGGCATTTCTTGGCTGCCATCTCTCATGGCCATGGCAGTGAGGTGCTGCTGCCAATCACCATGAGTCTCTGCTGGTGGAGACAGCCCTTGCACCCACAGCCTGTCATGGCCCAGCCTGGGGACACAAACATGGCCAGCAGGAAAACTCTTGGCTGGGGGCAGCTACCCCTGGGACTGCCTGGGGCACAGGAAGCTGCAGATGGCACTGGGGTGACTGCTGAGTTAAAGGAGGGAGGCGCCATCTTTGAGGTACCACCTCATGGTGCAGCCTGTGTGGGGAACCACTGAGGAGCATCACATTCAGCAGGTGAATTGTCTGGGGAAGCCTCCCCAAAATGACTTGTTGTCTGCTATGGATCTCTGATCTTTGAGATGCTCACAAAACGTCCTGGACCTCCTTCAGCCTGATTCACAAAACTGGTGAAGACAGGGTGTTTCTGTCTAGACAGTGGCACCTACTTAATCAGCTGCAGATGAAGCAATATCAACAAACTTTTAAGAAATGATAAACACAGTGCTGCTTGCTGTTGGTACCCAGTGCAAGGTATTTACCAATTTGGCGTAGCCCAGTCCCTGCATACACTGCTTATGGGTGACCAATGTAGATGGGGAAATTAGCACTAGTGTAATGGCCTTGATTACTGTACCATGGTGCTTAAACAGTGAAATGGTAGTCTAAAAGCTAAGATATAAACGTTTTCAGCAGATCATCAAAATTGTTCTTTAGCTGTTTGCTTTAGGCATTAATCTGCAAACTTTCTGATAGAACAAAGGCTTCAGTGTGGTGAGGAGAGGTGGTTGTGGGGGTGACCGGGAGCGCACCCATGGGCTGAGGCGGGTGTGTGGGCCAAGCCAGGGGTTGTGGGGAACCAGTGGGCAGTAGGGAAGTCAGTGTGTAAATGGCAGAGGAAAAAGTGGTAGTGGGGTGGCATCGGCAGGGAATATTGGTGTTCATCAATAGGGGAAAGCATCCTGTGTGCTGGGGAGAGCCACAAGGTTATAATCATTACAAGCCTATGGCTTGCTGTGATCTTTGGGACCAGGATGGAAAGAAAAGGGAGAAATTTAAGGAAAGTGTTGAAAAGGGGAATACTGGTTAGATTAGTTGGATAAGAAGAAATTCTTACCCCCAAAAAATATTCCTGAATCTGATCTCAGAGATGAGATCAAAGAAAATCACCTTTAAATAGCTCCTGAAGAGGTATGACATCCAGAGAAAGGTTATGCGTGAGTTTGCTGCAAGAGCTAGCTCAGTGCCAATGCACTTCAAAGATGAAGTGCGGCTATTATTTAAGATATTTTTTCCAGTACTTTCCCCTCTTGGTCAATCATAATTCCTAGTGATTATAGCTGGAAAAGTATACCTGCTGTACTAATCCCATGTAAATTTAAATGATAAAGTTTAAATCCTGGAGCAAAAGTTGTCTCCTGATCTTCTATATTGTCCTTGTATTTGGGCTTACTGCACCTTTCATTCTTGCTCTTTCAGAGGATTTCTGAGTCCTTGTTTTGCTGAATGGGAGATAGTCACAGAATTATGTCCTGGATGGGGTTATAAAAGCTGTGTCTTTATTCTGAAAGCAGAATTTTTTCGATTCCACTAGGTGGATCTATTGAGAATATTATTCACTATTTAATCAAAAAAAATCTCTCGCTTTGGGAAAGAAAAAGGACAAAACTTTATTTTTTATAATTTTACTTACTTTCCTATGTTCAATAGAAATACAAAGGTGACCACTTTTGTCCATAGAAACTTCCAATGCCATGTACCAGTCTGTTGGTCTCAGTAATACTTTGATGGACCTTTTCTCTTCATTCCAGTTTCACCTTTGTTTTGAAAAGGAGAAGGATCAGTGCTGCTGTGACTATGAGAGGGAGCTGTGCCTCCATACTGCTCCTGCTTCTGTTGTACATCAGATGCTTCAGATACTGGTTCTGTTGTACATCTTCCAGGTGCCCATTTTGTACTTTATTTTAGACCATTTTTTGGTGTCTCTGATTTGATGAATTGTTGCAATAACTTTGTGACAAAAAGTGGCCAACATTGATGCCTGGCTTCATTATATGCTTTTAGTTGACCCATGCAACTTGATTGTGACACCAGGCTCAATGACAGTTGACTGCTATAGTTGAGGATGCAAATTTATCTCCTAGAAATGTGGTTGGTGTCTTTTTTTTTTTTTTCCTATAATTTCTGATCACCTGTACCTTTGAATCCCTGTGATGATGGTATATACAATCTTTGCTGATCAAACTTGTATTTTGACTGTAGACCCTGGGAAATAGCTTGTTCTCAAATGGGTTCTGCCTCTGGTCTGTTTTGAAAGCTGGAATCTCACGGTCCTTTTTTCCAGGAGGCTTTCTTACACAATCTGTACAAGTGGGAAAACCTCCATCCACCTTGTCAGTTTGCTGGGGTTGTGCCCAGGAAACTCCTATGTTTTTAACAGGCATTTTGGAAGGGGTTTCCCTTTTTCCTGTGAAAGTGTTTTATTTATGTCTTCTTGAACCATGCTTCAGCGACTTTCTTGCTGGATGACTTGTATTTTCACTGTCTCAGACTGCCATGTAGATCGCACCACCTGTTCCAGAGTTTGCTGCAATATTTACTGTAAGATTTCTGAAATTCCTTATTTAAAGTCCCCACTACTAGATGATGTCTTTTATGAGCATTTCCTTATCAATATTAAAGACTTGATGTTCTGCTCTTACTTGGAAAATAGACCCCCTCCTAAAGGCACTAAGTTTTCAATGGGCTTCTGCAGCCTTTGTTAAAAGAATGCCCAGTTGCTTATCATCTCTCTTTAGGAAGGAAATGCTGATCACGCTTTTTAAGAACAAAGGTAGGATTATTCCTCAGTCCTTCCTCATAAAGCAAACAACTTATAAATATTTAAATATATAAAGCTAATGTTTCTCCCCCACCCATTGTGTAAATTAGTATATGACCACTTGTATTTTGGTGCTTCTGTGTGTAAATCCCAGAATCACAGAATCACAGAATTTCTAGGTTGGAAGAGACCTCAAGATCATCAAGTCCAACCTCTGACCTAACACTAACAGTCCCCACTAAACCATATCCCTAAGCTCTACATCTAAACGTCTTTTGAAGACTTCCAGGGATGGTGACTCCACCACTTCCCTGGGCAGCCTGTTCCAATGCCTCACAACCCTTTCAGTAAAGAAGTTCTTCCTAACATCTAACCTAAAACTCCCCTGGCTCAACTTAAGCCCGTTCCCCCTCGTCCTGTCACCAGGCACGTGGGAGAACAGACCAACCCCCACCTTGCTACAGCCTCCTTTGAGGTACCTGTAGAGAGCGATAAGGTCGCCCCCGAGCCTCCTTTTCTCCAGGCTGAACAAGCCCAGCTCCCTCAGCCGCTCCTCATAGGACTTGTTCTCCAGGCCCCTCACCAGCTTCGTCGCCCTTCTCTGCACCCGCTCAAGCACCTCCATGTCCTTCTTGTAGCGAGGGGCTCAAAACTGAACACAGTACTCGAGGTGTGGCCTCACCAGAGCTGAGTACAGGGGGACGATCACCTCCCTAGCCCTGCTGGCCACACCGCTTCTTATGCAAGCCAGGATGCTGTTGGCCTTCTTGGCCACCTGAGCACACTGCTGGCTCATATTCAGCCGACTATCCACCATCACTCCCAGGTCCTTCTCTGCCTGGCAGCTCTCCAACCACTCATCTCCCAGCCTGTAGCTCTGCTTGGGGTTATTGCACCCCAGGTGGAGGACCCAGCACTTGGCCTTGTTGAACTTCATGCAGTTGGCCTCAGCCCATCGGTGCAGCCTATCCAGATCCTCCTGCAGAGCCTTCCTACCCTCAAGCAGATCGAGTCTCATAAAATACTCCTCCCACCTCTTCTCCCACCTAGGCTTTTTGTTGTATTCATCAAACTTGTGAGATTTGGGATTTTCTTCCTTTTTTTTTATGTCTGTCCAAAATAAGTACTTCTGAAATCCTGTAATTTCACAGAGGTGGAAATCACAAGGACTAACAATGTTGCCTGCCCTCAAAACCTCAGCTCTCATTTCCTGTCATCCTCCTTTTTGAAGTCTGGCAAGTCTGTATCTGATAGCTTCCATTGTCTGAGAAGGTGCTCCCTATTCTCTAAGACAGTGCGAGGACCTTGCAGACTAAGTCAAACAATGGACATTTCTTCTGCTCTTTCCTTCTTTCCCCTGTAGTGTTTTTGCCAAGTTAAAGCACTAGTGTAGTCCTGCCTACTTGTAGAAGAGGCACAGAAAAGGATAAAATCAACCAAAGAAGTAGTAGAAGTAGCTGGGGACAGAGAAGCCTCTGCAATTGAGAGGACATGAAGGCTCTGAAGAGAAAAGACCTTTCTTTGGATGCAAAAAGAGAAAAAAGGAAAAACATTGAGATGAGGGGAGGAATGGGAAGGAATACTGGAGGACACTACAGAAGTGCTGATGGTATTGGGGAATATTAGGAACTCTGAGCAAGGTTGGGGCAAAGCCCCCCTGAGCTCATGTCTGAGATCTTCTGAATCCAATCTATC
Source organism: Aythya fuligula (assembly GCF_009819795.1). Classification (NCBI taxonomy): domain Eukaryota; kingdom Metazoa; phylum Chordata; class Aves; order Anseriformes; family Anatidae; genus Aythya; species Aythya fuligula. Next base: position 1,493,070 of record NC_045570.1, on the reverse strand, counting down.
CAATCGACATTTCTTAGGAGGCAAAACCTGTGACTGAGTCAATAAAATGTGGGGGGCATTTGTCTTTAGGAATGTACTCAGCTCACAAACCTACATTCTCTCTTCAAGCTCCACTTTAGGGAAGGATTGGCCATCCCAACCCAAATAATTATGCCTAACTTGTCCTGGGGAAAAGAATTTTGATTGGTTTTGTTAACAGCAACCTCCTGTGATATCACGATTGCCTGCATAGTAGCCTCCACTTCCAGATTTTGAGAAGCTTTTGCTTGATATGCTCTTCCTATAGAGTTGAATTGGATGATTATCTGCTGACTAGGGAGGTGTTTCCTAATCTCTGTCCACTGGCAAGTTTCTGGAGGGAAATTTGTTCTCTCCAGAAAAATTAATAAAAAAAAAAAAAAAAGAGAGAGGAGAAATTAATTTTTGCAAGAATTGGAGTCAAAGTCCTCATTCTCACTCTTTGTTTTCACTCTGTTCCACTGTCATTAAAAGAGCATCATGCACTTTTGCCAAAGGAACAGGAAATCCCAGTGAGATGTCTAAAGCTCCTCTGCTGTCAGTGCCATTTCACCTATCTCTAGCCAATATTATCTTTGTTTCAGGAAAAAAGAACCATGGGGTTTTCCTGAGCTCTCATTCTTCTGTAACTCTTTGTGTGGTGCTCTCAAATCTCATGGCTGACAGTGATTCCAGGTGCCTGATTTGGCCCCTGCTTCTGAAATTTCATCACCTCCTATATAGTTTGTATTGTGAAGCCCTAAGTCATTGAAATCATAAAGTGAAATCTGATATTAAAACAAAAAGGTACAGCTTATTCTTTTATGAGACAGCTAATAATGTTCAGCCTTGACAGGGTTAAAAGGCAACATCCATTTCCCCATTATCTTGTTTAAAAAGTGCCTTTTTTAAAGTCCATATGGCGACTTCCTTTCGACCTGCTTTCCCATCCTCGTCTCTTTGTCAGGGCTGTCACTTATAAAGAATCACTTGACTTACAATAACAAGTTCAAAAGAAGACAGAATATAATCAGTTGATCCACGAAGAATTGAAATAAAGAACACCCCCACTGCTCCAGTTATCATTCCCATAGAGATAGTGATATTATTGATGTGATTGCTATGCTAATTTCTATAGAAAAAACTTGTATTTTGGAATTTGTTCAAAGAGAATTTCAGACACATCAAATTGGAAAATGCAGAGTGAATTCCTAAACTTTTTAGTATAGGCATGGGATTTTTTTTTTTTTTAACATTGAATAGATCTGAACAACTATTTATAAACTTCACGTGAAGTCAATTGGAAAAAAATCTTGCTCATTTTTGAGTTATTATAGAAAGTTAATTTACTGCAGTTCCAGAAAAAAAAAAAAAAAAAAAAAAAAAAAAAAAAAAAAAAAAGAGTCCTACAGTACCTATAGGATTATTAATATCATCCCTATAACCTGCAAGTGGGATTGGACCACAAAATCCAAAAATAGAGACTAGGGATTATAAAAGATGGGTACGTTTAAGTCCACTGTTTAGGACGAGCTAATTAATCTATACCCCTTCTTCTGCAATTCCATAGTCCCTCTGAGAATTGCCACAGACATAAACTTTTTTTTTTTTTTTTTTTTTTTTTCCTTGGACTCCTATTTTAACTAGAAGGTTTCAGCTTGTGATGTTATGCTTTTTATGTAGTAAACTGATTTAAAATGTATGCCAGTCATCTTCAGGGAACTCATTTCAGTCAAGATGAAACTAGTCTTACCTGAATCAATGTTTTAAGTGTCCCTGTGGCTCGGCATTTTGAATAATCAATCTGTCTCCATCGCTTCTTAATCATGCGCATCACAGTCTTTTTTATTTGTCAACCCTTTCTGATCCTGGCTTTTTGTTATTAACATGCCCCTAATGTCACATGCAAGCCTTTTCTTTAAAACAAGCTGCTCATTGGTGTATTTTGATACTTTTTATTATTACTAAATCTTTTTTCCCATAATTACACCACAATCATTATATAATCCCATAACAAAGAGTCTATTGAGGCACCATGCTTTTGTCAACTATGGGACACAGAATCCATAATTGCATTATTCAGCCTCTCTCCCCCCCTCCTTCCCACCCCCCCCCCCCCCCCACCCCCCGCTTTATAGAAACACAACCTATTTCACCAGTCACATTTGCACCTTGTTTGCTTGGTTATATATTATTTACTAAATCGTTGCCCTGCGGATAAACCTTGTAAAGTTGCTTTAAAAAAGTTATTTGTTTGATAATTAAGTCCTGAAAACCCATCGTTTAATGATTATTCCGAACCCATAAGGCAGAGAACCTCCATGACGTTTTTCTCTAAGTTTAATTACCGTATGCTAATTTCCTTGCCTACTACGTGATTAATTAAAATCATATTTTCATAATCATTTGGCACTAGTATTGTTTTAGAATTATCATGATCCCCTAAATAGTGTATGTAAATAAAGTCGATTCTAATGGAAAGAATCAAAATGCAACGCTGAGGACCTTTATGTGTTTGTATGCATGCGATTGGCAACATAACTGGCTTATTTACATTAAATACGCCACAAGGTTACAGTGCAGATCAACGTCACTTTATCGCTGATTACTTCTCTTAAACGCCGGAGCGGTGACTGATGCTCCGGTCCCCCCGTCCACCGAGGTTTCCCCGAGAGTTTTTTTTGGGAGAAGCGGACTTTGCATAGTTTCGGGAGCAGGTAAGAGGGGCGCTTTGTGGAGCCCGCCGCTGCCCCCGGGGGCTCGGCGGCGCTGGCGGGGCGCGGGCAGGGGCGGCGGGGTCTGCGCGGGGGCTGCGCGGCCGCGGGGGCTGCACGGGGGCTGCGCGGGGCTGCGCGGGCAGCGGCGCTGGCCGGGGGGCTGCAGAGCGGCGCGGGCTCCTCGGGGTGTTTACACGGGCTCAAGGTCACGACCAAGCTGCGCCGTGTTAAATGGTTTCTTAGTTGCTAGACAGGGAGAAAAAATGGACGATCACAGCCCATTCTTTGTAGATTATTATATCAAGGGTTCAGCTTTTGGCTCATCAAAGCTAAATGCCGCAAGACCTATCTAGTTGCTGTGAATTATGCCAAGACGACAATGGAGTGCTTTTTTAATGGTACAATGCATTTCACCTACCAGATAGGGGGAGTCCACGCTGAGAGATGGGGATGTCTTGTGATGTTGGGTGATCAGTATCAATGAAGGGGGTTATTCTGAAAAGAGACAGATTAAAATAAAGCGCTCTTTGCTCGGGATGTGCTGGAAGCAGTTGGGAGGGCTACCCGGAGCGGGCGGCCGCGGCAGCCCCGCGCCGCACTTTTCCCCCTCCGCACAAGAAAATGATCAAGTCAATCATGTGGACATGCTTCATTATTCATTGAACACAATCTTTTACAACGCTCCGTTTACGTGCGGGAGTTTCTTCTACGCTTTGCTTTAAATTTTAAGGTAAGAAAGACAAAGGTAAAAAGGGGGTTTTGGAGGATCCGGGAGGCTCCCGCGAGCCATCAAAGAGGCTCCAAAGTCAGTCTGGAGTGTGTTTTTTTTTATTATTATTATTTCTTTTTAATCAGCGCAACGGGGCCTGCGTTTACCACCGTGATTAAAAAAATACAGTATAATTAAATATCCATAGCAGTGACGTTTGCAAGCAGGGCTGTCAGGGGAAAAGCAGAAAATAATGAAAGGAGCGGAGAAGCCATTGAATGGCGCTATAGAACTTAGCCTGAAGAAAACCCTCCGTTTTTCCTCTTTCTCTCTCGTTTCTTTTAAAACCGTTACTTTACAAAAAAGGAGCGGGCGGGCGAGGCGAGGCGACGGGAGGCGAGAGCCGGCGGTGGCCGCGACACCGGCTGGGGGCTGCCCGCCCGCTGGCCCCAGCCCGCACCGACCCTGCCCTTAACTTGCCCAGAAACTTTTTGTTTTAAAGGCTTGCTGAGAAGCAAACTTTGCCGAAGTGACTTTAACCGCGTCCCCCACTCCTCCCCCCTCCTTCCCTCCCCGTCGGAGGATCCCGGCTAATCGGGGTGTAATTTGTAAACTGCCCCCCCCACCCCCCCTTTTTAAATCAAAGTTAGCTGATGCATACCATGTGTCAAACTTGTGAGATTCAAGTGCCTAAGAGACCTGCCATTTTGTGCTCTAATCGACCTCTTATGAATAGGAGCCGTGCATAATGCTGCGAGGAGCGTTGTGACATTCAAGTAGGCACTAAATGTCAGGCCAGGTCTCAGCCCTTGCGGGGGGAGTCGAGCGCGCCCGGCGGCGCCGCGGGGAGCGGGGAGGCACCTGCCAGCCCGCCGCCGGGGCTTTTGTCAGCGCCCGGAGAAAGTAACAGGTTAAGGAGGAAACTTAAATGGCAAGCCCCGGGGGGAGCGGCCCCGGCCAGGCGCTGCGCGGGGCTGGCGGGCGGGGGGCTCCGGGCGGGCGGCGGGATTACTGGGGGGACAGAAGGGTGTGGATTGGGGGGCGGAGGGGGGAAGGAGCGATTCTTTGATGGCGTGTAGGAAAAGAATCCAGCTTTTACTGCGCCCATCTGTTGCAGTGTTGCAGTTTTGCAAATAATTAATATATGTGTGTGTGTGCGCGGGAGGGAGAGGGCTGAAAGCAGCGGTGACGCCCGTGAACTTTAAACGCAAAATAAAAGGTCGTGAAGATTTATGCTTTTTTTTTTTTTTTTTTTTTTTTTTCCTTGCTGTTGTTATTATTATATTTTTTTTTCGGAGGGGACTCCAGCCGCAAAGTTAGTTGCCGGTGTCCCCCGGCGCGGCGGCCGAGCCGTGGGGGCGCCTCCGCCGCCGCGCTGCCCCCCCGCGGGCCCGTGGGTGCCGGCGGCGGGGAGGGGAAGGGAGAAGAGGGGAGGGGAGGGCTCCGGCCGCCGCCTGCCTGCTCGGCGGGCATTGTTTCGGGGGGCGTGCGGCGGGGCGGCTGTGGCCGTGCGCTATACACAGCGGAAAGGCGATTTCCCAGAGCCCTTTTTTTCCACTTCAGCCGCCCGGCCGGTCGGGGAGCGCCGTGGCCCGGGGGCCCGGCTTGGCTCGGCTCGGCAGCGCTGCGCGGTTGCGGAACGGGCGCTGCGCGGGAGCGGCTGCCCGGCCGCCCGCGGCTGGAGCGCTCTGTGGGGCTGCGCTCCCCCCCCCCGTGCAGTTTAAAATAAATCCAACAGGGGCCGTGTTTGCTGAGCTGATTTGACCGGTTGATACAGATAGCAGCGGCGAGCCTCCCTGCTTATGTGGAAAAAGACTATTTTAAGTGTCATAATTAAGTTTAGAAGCCTTGTTTGGGCTCATTCACTGCTCGAAATAAAAAGGACTGGCTGCTTTTAGCCCCTTTCTGAAGGGGTTGGCTAAGCGCCTCTGCACGTTCGCTTGGAGAAGAATGTTTTATTTTCTAGTTTAATATTAGAAACTATATTTTTACTTGTTTAAACCGGATTTGATTATTCCTGCGGAGATTTTTTTCTCTCCCCCCCTTCCTATCACTCCAATCTTTGTTCATTGTTCATTGACTGTAGAAGGCTGCTTAGATGTACGGGGGGGGGGGTTGGGGGGGAGGGAGGGGGACTTTCTGGTTTGATGTTGAAATAGTAAACCTGAATGAGGAGGGTGGCTGGAAAAGTGGACATTGCAGCTTTAATTAACTTCAAAATGCTTCAGTGAGGACCAGAGCGTAGTAGTGACGTTGCCTCATAAATCTGTCCAGTACAGTGCGTTGCATTGAACTATTACAGTATCACCGTCATATTGAATATTCACTACCTATCCGGGAGCATATTTGCATAATTGGATCTTTTTTTAAATGAAACTTGTTTGAAAAAAAAACAAACAAAATTAAAAAAAAACCAAAAGCCCAAGTGAAAACCGCGGAGATCTGCATGATTATAAAGAGTTCAAACATATCCGAAAAGTAAGTGACCTGCATAAGTACATCAATAGGTTAAGTGCAAATAAGATGAGAAGTGCTTCTGAAAGCCGTACATTCCCTATGTGGTCTCTTGGGTTATTTCTCAATAGCGGGATTTTTTTGTAGCCTCAGGGGTTTTAGGTTTTCTGTCTGCTTTCATAACTTTTTCCCTCACAGTTCTTATACAAGGTGAGGCTTTTGTACAGTGCCTGTGTACCTGTAGTGATATTTTGAAAGAAAATAGATTAACAATTTGTAATTCATGGTGTTTGAGTTGTATAATTACAGCTGCTGTGGAAGGGGAATGCATATTGCTGTTATGTTTGTGATCATCGAACAGATCATTACTAAATACTTCAGAATATTCAAAGATCGTGTGTGTGTGTGTGTTTGCGTACGCTTAAAATGTGACTTACTTAACTGAGCTGTTACTTCTTAAATCACATAGGTAAGTAGTTTTTTAATGTGTTTCTCCCCTCTCGTTTCACTGAGGTTGAAGATTACTGAAGTAATTAAAAATGCCAGGAATTTTTGGAGTGAATTTAGATTATATGTGAAAGCCATCCCCTCCTAGCCGAAGGGCTGGCTTGCCATATCGCAGGTTTGGATCAGGCAGGTTTGGAAGTATTTTGCAAAATAAGATTCTGGTGTAGCAGATGCTGTAGGGACAAACTTGTGGAGCGAAAGCAGTTGGAAGCATTGCTGCCTCCTGGAAGGGGAGCAACGATCCGTGGGGATGGCAGAGCAGAAGTGCAAAGTCTGTGTGCAGCCCAAGCCTTGCCCCGGCTTTCTCCCCCCTCGCCGAAGGCTGCTTTAGTTATGATGTCATTCTGATAGTGGAGAGCAAATGTCTTCTGATTCTACCATTAAACGCCTGGCTGATTTGCCTGATAATGATAGCATTGACGTCCTGCTCCTTGACAAATGCAAGCCCTGTGAGCCCTATGAATTAACTTTTTTCCCATGGATGAGAGCTAGCTAGCTTTACGACTCATGAATGTAGCAGCGCTTCTTTGACAGATTACTTTGAACCTTCTCATTTCTGCAACAAAAACCCTTCCCCAAAATGCTATTTCAGTTTAACTGCTAGTAGACCCCTGCACAGTTTGGGCCTGATTTGCAGAGCTGCTGAGCACTCACCACTTCCACTGACTTCAGATGGAGTTGTGGGTGCTCAGCAGCTTTGAAAATCAGGCCCTGTGTTCAATTAAAGGTTAACGCTTGCTTGCTTTCTTTTTCCTTTTTTTTTTTTTTTTTTTTTTTTTTTTTCCTCTTCCTTTCTTCCCTTTTTTATTTTTATTTTTTAAAATTGTAAAGTTAGTCAGCTAAGGAGGGCTCTATGATTTCTAGTCGTTATAAAAATGTTTGTAAATAGCCTGAGATGTTTGCCCTCCTCGCCTGTCCTGTTTTTCCCTTTCTGCTATCCTTTTTTGTTTAATTAATCTTCTAATGGATGCACTGTTAATATTTTAATCTTTTGAACAAAAGAATCATAAATGAGTTGTTTAAAGTTTTCAGAATGTTGTAGAAAGAAAATGTCTCCAGTTTGGTAACAAGTGCTTAGAGAATCGGTTGCTGTTTCAGACCATGCACTAGAAGGGACTCTTGGTACAGCTGATAAAGCCTGCAGTGGGGACACTTTCCTTTATCTGTTCTGTCCTCAGATTTTGCTCGTGACTGTGAATTTGTATCACTGCAGGTAAATGAAATTTAACATGATTTATTTTTTTTTAAAGTGCCACTGGCTTAAAGTTTGTTTTCATTTGCTGTTCAAATGATGACAATTAACAACTGCAGATGTAAGAAAGGTTAGTCCCTCTATTACATTTGCAGGAAATGCATCTAGAATATTTGCATGCTAAAGCTATGTTTTGCAAATGAGGTCGTGAAGATACAAGTTGCTATGACAGAAATACTGTATTAAATGTGACTGTAACTTGATCAATTGTGTAGAAGAAAAAGGAATTGTTCTAAGGGCTTTTTGACTTCTGAACATATTTGAGCTCTCTAATACTCAGCAAGTTGGCTGGTGCTGTCTTCACTGAAGACTTTTATATAATGAAGAGGCTGATTGTCATATTTTTGTCTGTGCTAGAGGCCAATAGCCCAACCCATTCATTATCAGGAGAGAGTAGCCTGGAAGTTGCAACATCAGGACCACTGCTTTGCTTGCAGCAATGAAGATAGGGCTGAGATCAGAAATTGTGAACTTCAGTACAGAAAGCTGACACATTCGTTTGTTTATCCACCATGGTAGCCTTAGGTGACCAGAGTTTTGCGTTAGAACAGATGTAGAAAACCCACCAGTCCATTAACATGGATTGTGCTTATTCCCCCGGAAGCACAAGTTTCAGCAAGCGTAGGAAAATCAGGAGAAGTCATTTTTCCAAATGTTTTTGCTTGAAGTTGACTTTGAATTGCACAGGTGTTTTTAGAGTGCTTTGACTAGATAAATAAATAAATAAAATGCATGGGTTTATATGAACTTTATAAAAAACAAACAAACAAACAAAAAAACGAAGAGAAACCATAAATAGATTTATTTTCCCATTTTGAATGAGGACAGTTACAGCTTTTAGTATCTTCTGATTTAGTGTGGTTTGTTGGGAATTGTAAGCAAATTTAAATTTTAATCTCTGAATTTCTCTCAGATATCTGATTAGATGTATGTAGGCTCTTCATACCGCTAAAAGCAGGATGATACTGAAAAGCCATTTTTATATCCTCTCATTCACACCTTGCATTTTTTTGCCTTATTCTTTGCCCCATCTTCTTTGAGGCATTTTGTGCATCTGCTTCGGAGGTGCAAGCAATTCGTATTCAGGGAAGGAGGACATAGATGAAAAAATAGAATAAGTATTCTTTCTTTTATAGAAACATGAATAAACTTATTTCTGGAAACTGTAGATGGAAATCCAGATTTCTCTAGTGAAGACACTCCGGGCACAGATGTTCACAGAACAGGAAAAGAGGATGAGTTACTGAAAGAAAAAATGTAAAAGTAAAGTAATTCTAATATGTTTAATTAGATGATCTTAGGGTTATTGTACAAATGTGTGGCTGTAATTTCTGTTTTTGTGTCTGAATACAGAATGTGAACTTTTTCTAACTAAGTTGCTGGTCAGGATCAGACCTTGGATAGAAACAAGTGAAAATTGTAACGATCTGATGGATGTTTGTTGCTTAACATGAAATAGATGAGTGGTGCTGGTTTGAATTTGAGTGGATCACAATAACTGCTGTGACATTTTCACTCCTATTGGCAGGTTAAGAAATGAAGCTAAGCACTGAGAGATGTGAAGTATCTTTTCAGAGACAGCAGACATCCGGATCAGAAAAGAGGCACAGAAATAGGGTAGCAGGGGGGCATTTGGACTGCCACTGCCCAACTGCACCAATGCTGTGACTAAACACAGTCCCAGAGAGAAAATTCTTCCAGTAGTCTGAATTTGGCACCTTTTCCTTATGTTTAAATTCACTCTAATTTTCAGGTGCATCTTACTAGATAACCAGATGCATCAAAAAAAAAAAAAAAAAAAAAAAAAAAAAAAAAGAATTACAGAGGAGTAATAATAATTAGCCTCATTGTTTGTGTTTTTTAAAAATTGTAAGATGGGGCCTTGAAAGTATTTTGAAGTCACTGTTTTTAGAGGTCTTAATCTAAATACTGTATGATGTGAGATTGTTTTTTAAAGAGAAGGGTTCATTAGGTCAAGTTGAACTATATTAAAGACAAACAATTTTGTTATAATCTGACTGTCTTTTAAACACAGATGAAGAAAACAGTACTAAAATAGCCACGGCAGCCTCAGTATCTGATCTTTTCTACATCACGCATTGCAGTATTTGAGACTCATATAGCTAAAAGCAGAATTAGGTAATTCATAACAAATATTTGCCATGCTATGAAAAAAAGCAGTGCTGCCTTTTGTGGTAGGATGTTAACGGAGAATTCTGCAGGTTACAATGCCTGAAAATAACGATGGTGGCTTAGACAGCACTCTCACCGCGTGGGGTGAACAACAGAACTAGCTGCCTCAAAACCAGCTGCTCATTCTTGTATGTTAGTGTTAAATTGCCCAGCTGTAGGCATCTTGGGCTTCCAAAGGGAGCTGGCACTTGCTGGGAGGGTTGAGGTCGGTGGAGTTTTCTGCCCGCTCCACAGCTCTGAAAATCAGGCAGCGGTTCTCCCAAGTGGGCTACCCACAGTGCCAGGGAAATGCTGCTGTGGAAAATTTGGCCCTGGATCAGTTTTATCGACGGGAGAACAAAAAGGGGGGGTGGGGGTGGGGGGTGGGAGGAAGGAGAGTACAAGCTGACTTTTGCCCACTGTGGGCTATGTAGCAGTGGGGGAAACCTTGGTTGCCTGTAGTGGGGGCTGCCCGTGGCTTGTGCTCTGCCTCGGGGCAGAGAGTGGGGCCTGGGCAGGCAGGGGTGTCCCGGGGAACTTCCTTGCCTTCAGCCTCAAATGGGTCAGGGAATCACAGTACGAAGTTACAATTAGCTGTTCTCAGCCTAAATGTGAACTTCATTGTAATTTCTTCTATAACATTTCTTTTTAAACTGTGATAAGCACTGTTACAAACTTTTTCTCCTGTTTTATGCCTTTGGGATGTTATTGCACAGTCGTTGTGGTTCTTTGTGAGGAAGGTGGGAGCCCTGCTTGAGCTCCTTGATGCTACCAAGGGGTCATCACAAGTCCCACAGTCCTACTCAGTGACAACAGGGCTGTGCTCATTGCTTCCTTGCTCGTCCTGGCCCCTACTGATCTGTGACTTAACACATGTGATAGTACAGGTTGCAGGGCTGGCCCTATGTTTATTTTGTGAAATGGTACCATGATTTGTATTACTATTGTTTTAGGTCACTCTCAGAAGTTGGTCTCCATAGATTTGTTCAAACATTGTTACCATCAATCTTGTCATTGGTATGTCAGTAGTAGATATAGATAAATACAGATATGTCCCTTTGATCTAAAATTTATAAAAGCATGGATAAATAGGAAACTTGGGCAGAATTACTTCATACAAAGGATAATAAACATATGGGATAGATTACCAGCAAGGAAAAGAGAAATGAGTTGAAGGGAAGCCTAGGTTTCTTTCTTGAGAAAGAGCTTGTGAGAGTCAGGGAGAAGAAAGCAAGGAGGTGTAAAGTCAGGTTTCTGTTAACGATGACTAACATGGTGGGTTGGATGCTCATGTCCTAACATTTCTTTTGGTAGCACTTCATGGATGGTTACATTTTATTTTCATGCATGTTTGTTAACATTGGCTCTGTAGGTCTATGAGTGTTCCTTTTTTCTTCAGGGATGAGTAGAAATGTTAAAACATAGGGCAGTGCAAAATTTTGTTTTTGATGTCAGTATTTTTCAAGGTGACAGAAAAAGTATCTTGTGTTGATGGACTGAATTAGGGACGAATCTTGTCTTCTCTGGAGTAAGTTTATAATTGACAAAGGAAGCAGAAACAGCCTTCTGCTCTAGGAACAAGGAGTTTTTGATAGACATTTGTCCTGGTTAAACCACAGTGGTGCTGGAAAAGTTCTGGAAAAAAAAAAAAAGGCACATAGACAAGCTCTCTTTGTTGTTTCGTTGTTGTTTGCCTCAAGAATTTGCATGAACATTTTTGTAGGTTTCAGTCCATGACTTCTGAGTTTTTCGAATGTTAGGTGTTGACCCAGTGTTGGTAAACAACTCTAGTTTTGAAACTGTTGCTACAGGTATCTTTTCACTGAAGCATTGTTTCATTGGAATGTACCCCTGCATTTTTTATGTAAATTATGGGTCTCCTCTCTGAGTAAAGTGCACAATATTTGTTTGATTTTTATGTGGTTTCTAGGATTTAATTCTGTTCCTCTTATTTCAGTTGGGACAGGACAAGGTCTGTAGATAAAACCTCCTTTCCACACCAGGCGAGTCTCATGTGATCCCTAGTTTCACTGCAAATACAACGTGCAATTCCCCTGATTGTAAAATTAGTGCAAAGCCTGGTGTTCTCAGAAAGCATGTAAGATCCTGCTTCATTAGTCCAAGTACAAAAAGAAATCCAAACTTTTGAGTTTATAAAATGCAAAGGTTATGGGCTACTGAAAATTGAAATGTATAATAAAATGACTTCATTTACCTTTTAAAGGGACCTATTCTTCATTAACTTATTGAGATTTTGCTATAGGAGTGTAATTCCTCTTAAGGCTAATAAAATAATTGGTAGAAGATATCCCAGTGTCTTTATTAGTACCATAATACCAGCTAACAAAATTCTCCTGCTCTAAATACTCCCCTCCTTGGAATTTACCATAAAATTTATTGCAAAATAGCTCAAATATTTTAAAATATCCTTGAATGTTTTAAAGAACAGGAGTTCAAACATCTTTCTTTTACCTGAGCACAGAAAGCTATACGTATGTGATAAATGAACATGCTATTAATTAAATTGGCAGTAGGAAATCCACAACCACTTCTGGATTAGAATTTCAATCTATTGAATGTTTTGGTAGAGTCTTTGGCATGCTAGGTGCTTTCCAAATATAGAAGTATAGTTTCTGGCCAGAATGAGCTGGGGTTTTCTTCTCACAGTTGAAAAATGCTAGTTCATTAGTTTGCAGCAACATGCTGAATCTTCGAAGGATTTCTCAGGTCCACAATTGAATTTCAGCTCAAAATGAAAGAGTTGCATCTCTGCACTTCATTATGGACTGGTGATTATGAAATGCACCTGGGTCACAAGAGAGCTGGATACAGATCGTTCCTCTCATATCTGATTTGAATCAGCTTCTTCAAATCAAGTTTCTCACATCCCAGGTGAGCGCTCTAATAACCACACTTTGGCTTTTCCAAGGTGGGTCTTTTTGAGATCCTGCTTAAGGCTATTCCAATTTAAATAATAATTTAATTATTCAGTAGGTTAGAAGAGGGCTGATTCTTGGCTTGGGCACTCAAGTGTGATGTGAGAGACTGGGTCCAGCTTTGTTCTGTTGCAGAATCTTGTACCCGACAGCACTGAGAATGATACAGTCAGAGCATCTGTGTTCATAATGCTGTTTGGCTGTCTCTTCCTTCAGAGAAGTTGTAAAAGCCATAATGAGGAACAAAAGGAAATTCTGAAGTCTTTAAGTGATGTGGGGAAATTGTTCCCTACTCAGCTCTCTACCTTTCTTGTAAAGTTTGTGATCCATTGTTTATAAAAATCAGTTGTTGAGGGGACATGTCTTGGTAACGCAGAATGCTTTCATCTCAAAATGAAGTTTTGTTGCCATTGTTTCATTCAATGGATTGTGTGTGTGAACAAAACTGATTAACTGATTTTCCCCTGAGCACTGAGCATCCAGCTGTAGGAGGCACAACAGGTGTAGGGTTAGTCCCTTCTCCTGTAAAGCCTTGAACCTCTGTATGATGCAGGGTTTGGGGATGGCTCTTTGTCCTACTGTGAGGTGGAAATGCCATGTTAAGGCCACGGGCCTTAGGGATACAAGGCATACTGCTAGTGCTCCATCCCTCACAGAGAAACTCGTGTGAGATGTAAAAGACCTGTGGAAATGGGAGGTTTCTCTGTCAGATTTTCTTAAAAAGGGTAGTAAAAACATCCTCATCCATAGAAGGGGGATCTGCAAAGGGAGGAAACCCTTCTTTGCCTGGAGTCAGAAATACTTATTTTGATAGCTTCTGTCTCCTCTGTCTTTCATTCTTAACTTCTCTGGCAGCGCAACTCTGGCAGATCCCATGCTGTATTGGTTGGTTCCCCTTCTGGCTGCTCTGCAACAGTGGTGGATGGGAGCCAAGGGAATAAATATAGCTCCAAGTTCCAGTAGTAACCCCCTGCCAGACTTCTACACAGAAACCTGGGAGGTCACTGAGGGAATGAGTGATAAAGAGTTTGGGCAGGCCCAGATCTGACTTCCCCAGCAGAGAGTATTTCTGCAGTCCTAGGGAAAGGGGAAAAGGTGCTGCAGGGCCCCACCACTGCCTTTGTTTCTGTGCAGAACTGAAAGGATCTGTAGATGAATTTCAAAAGCAGTTACCATTGGCTGTGTGGTTTCCATGTGAGTTTATTAAATGTGAACATTTTTATATATAAAAATAACTTCACCATTTTGTTATTTCCTTTTACGTATTTCACTCCGGTTGGAAAAATGAAATCAATCTAGTCAGCTTTTCATCAGTTTCTCTCTGGCTGTCATGCAGTTGCACAATGCTGCAGTGCTTGGCTAGCAAAAATGTTTACAATGAAAAATTGTTTTCAATGGGATTAAAAAAAGTATCATGGAAACGTTTTTATTGATCTTCAATTTTTGTGCTTTTTTTTTTTTCCTTTTTTCTACAAAACCTAAACTACATCAATGGTGTTCCTCTAATTTGATGCTATATTTTCTATATATACTTGCATTGTATAGACAGTATATAATCCTCTGTCATGTAGCACAAAAAATGCTAGCTTGAGTATTATGAATTGGTTCAAAGTCTGTGGAAGTCCATGAGCACCTTACAGTTGACTTTTTGAAGTCAAACCCTTAATCAACTGTCTGTAAATACCTGTTGTAGTTGGGTTAAGCTATCTCCATTGTTTAGAACTGGTCTGAGTTGCTGTCATCTAGTAATGCTGTGACATCTCTTCCTACAGCTGAGACAGATTTGGGAATATATCTTCAACCCTTACAGACCTTTGCTGCCACTGGCACCCAGTGAAATTTTACATGTGATAAAATGCATAAAATCAGATCCTTGGTAGATTAACTATAATAAGGTACTTTGGAGTAAAATATTGGCTGGAGGTTACCTTTTGCATGAAAGCTCTTAATTTCTTTCTTTCCTATTTTTTATCATTATTATTATTAGTGATGAATGTTTAATTGGTTTGGATTTTAATTTATTTTGCTTTCTAGTATAAATGGCAAAGAGCTTTTTCTGGGGAAACTGCCCAAATCTATGGATATTGACAACTGCTTTACGAATACAGGGACTCGGGCAGCATGAGAAAGCATCGCACCTCTCAAGGGGTGGCTGCTGTTAATAACAGAGCTGTCTGACATGAGCACCCAGAGCTTCCCTTGTCCCATTTCCCACACTGCCTGACTTCTTTCCTTCACTCAGTTTCCTTCATTTGCCAGCACAAGCCTTTGTAAAGAGGAGAAATGCATACCCTTGGGTACTCTTTGAAAAGTGGTAGCCTTCCTGTTAGAGAATCATGAATTTCACAGGCCCAAGCTTGTAAACACTTTTTCAATGCTTTTATGAAAATTGACCACTGAGTTCACTAATTGAAAACCTTAATGAATGTTTTAATGACCAGATCTATAGCCATCTGTGACTTAGTATCCTGTTTTCAGGTGTGAGTTGGATCACTCAAATTTAGCTTGCTTCTAATTGAAGTCATCACCAGACAAGCAAAAAGATACTGTTTTATAAATACGATTTTCAAGCCTCTTTCAAATACCAACTGTTGATTAGCTACTTCTCACATTATGACACTAAACTCACTGATTTCACACGCAACCTTTTACTTACCGAATACAGCTTTTGTAGTGTATTCCCATTCACCATTAAGTTAAACAACTTGCATTTGATGAGGTCTTCTGTTGTTGGAAAGAAAGGACGTATCACACAGGCTTTTTCAGTGACAATGGCAGGGGTATTGCAATTTATGATTTACATTTTTAATAAAACCAGGTAGATTTGAAAACTATTTACACATGTATAGTCTGTAATGTAACACAGTTTTCATTCAGCTGCTCTGTAGCTAGTATGAACATTTAAAGTAGATTTGATGCCTCTAAAACAGTCTGGCTGGTGCATATTCTTCAACTGCATGACATTTGTTCATGTACCTCTTTAGAAGATATTGATGTTTTTAATCAGACAGGGACTATTTTTTCTGGGTATACTTTGCTTTGACGAGATTTTCTGTTGGGAGATTGGGCTTTTGAAGAAGTGTTTCATATATTTGAGTCAAGTAAAATATTACCTATCAGAGCGAGAGACCCTCTTATGTTGCTCCTTTACAAATACAGATTTAGAAATAAGTCCTCAGTTTTTATTGTTCATTGTTATTATTACGCATCATATATCTTTTACTGATTGTGCTTTTATTCTTGATTTAATTATATTTGTTATGGAGCAAATGTTTTACTATTTAAAAAAATCATGTCATAATTCTGTGGTTTCTGATTTGTGAATGAAAATACCCCTGAACTCCCAAATAACTTTTTTTTTTTTTTTTTTTTTTTTAAGTGTCAATCTCTCCACTTTTCTCTCTGATGTTTGTGGTGAGGCTGAAAAAAAGAAAGAAAATAAAAAAACACAAACAAATAGAAAGCGAAGCATTGGCATTCAGCATGCTGCCAGCTACGTGTAGATGTACCAGACCTATGTATCAGAGCAAGAGTTTAATGACAAAAAATTTTTTCAGGGTCCCTCTGTGGCTTGCCACAGTGCCAGGAAAATGTTGTGAGGAGGAGCAGAGCTGGCAGATAACGTGAGGAACAGTATTGGATGTGCCTTTTCAGGCTTGTTTTTTTGACAGCATTTCCTCCTTTTATAATCACCTCTTTCTTGAAATAGGAAATCAGTTAAAAATCAGACCTCTTCTGCCTTCTGCCTCTCTTAGGACTCGTGTGTATTTTTTTTGTTTGTTTGTTTGTTTGTTTTGGAGATTTGTTCAGAAAGTATTATCTGTGTAAATGGAAGTTCTGCTAGGCTTGGGAGCCATTTGTACCTTTTTCTGGGTCTTAGGTGTTTCTTGGTTCTGTACTTACAGAGTGTAGAATTTAGTCCCCTTCAGTTACTTCCATTTTGGATTTGCCCCCTGTTGAGATCATTATTTAGTACTAGGACAGTTTTTATATGTTGAGTAGGGATCATTTATTTCTATAGAAATAAGAGGACTTAACAGCAGTGCACAATCTATATGCAAAACCCTACTAAGATAATTTGTACTTAAATGTGAACAACATTAATTCTAAACAATTTTCAGCCCTTATTTAGTCTAATCATTGCTGGACATCTAAGTGAAGAAGGTTCTTCTAACTTATTAGTTTATTATCAACTATATTGCCAACACTTAAACCCTTCGATTAGGTAAACCAGTTACCTATTATTCTATTAGGGCTTGCTGCTCTCTGGTTAAGTCCATCGTGGAACTCCTGCTGCCTAGGTGCAGATGCCCCATACTTCTATAAGAAGGTGTATGTGGAATTTGGCTACTGCACAAGGAGGATGTAAATATAGGAATTACTGAATAATACTTCAGTATTTTATAGGATGCCTGCATGTATTTCTTAAAACTGTATGGTATGAAAGTATCTATAGAAGGAATAAATGTGATTATCTTAGAGAAATCCATCTGGTAAGACCAAGAAGACTTTGAAATAGTCTCTTTTTTTTGTTGTTGTTTGTTTTTTTGTTTCTGTGGCTTACAAGTTTAAGTTTTCTGAGGAAGGTCAGGAAGGTTTTTTTTTTTTAAGCAAAAGTTTCTGTGGCTTTTAGGAGTTACTTAGTGTTTGTGTGGAAGACTGTATGCTCCCTCAGCTGTGAATGGTTGGTGGTTCTCTATTGTTTGTTTCATGAATCAAGTTTCCGATTTATAAACGTGCTGTTCACATACATGTAAATAATGTCAATTAAAGCTGTCCAGAGAAAAAGCTTACTGCTGTGGTGTTATATGACTCCACATATACTTCTTCAGCTGATCTTAAAATGAACATTTCTATAGTAGCATTTGAGTTAGTGTGGAACCAGTGGCATTGAAATGTACTTAGTTGTTTTACTAAAACTGGATGCCAAGTGTTAAAGCACGTACTTGGGTCTATGCTTAGGTCCACTATGAACTGTGGAAAATTCTCGTCACAGTTCTCTTAGTTAAGGAGTTATAATTTATAATGCTGGATCTAGGAGTTAAAGCACTTTGAAAGCCCACAAATTCTCCCTCCCCATTTGTTTTTTAATCTCTGTTGCTCTCATCAATAATCCATATGATTTCAAAAGTCATATGTGGTCTTAAAATTGTTTCTTAAATTTGCTGGAGTAGTAGTTCTAAAAAATATGGTTCAAAGGAATAATACTTTAGAATCATTGTGGTCTCGAATTACAATTAAAAGAAGATGTATTAAATATAAACAAAAGTAGCATTCATACAAATGTTAATTAAGCTCATGTCACAGAGCCTTGCTTCTTTGTGAAGAGCAGAAAGGCTCTTCTCATTTTCTTGTTCCTTCCACTGAGACTTGTTTGGTGGCCTTCTACCACCTCCTCTCCATAGCAAAACTGCTTCAGACTTCCAAAGTGGCCATTCTCATAATCTGCAACTAGTCGTGGCTCTGTAGCTAAAAAGATGGGCCTCTGAAGCAGTCACTGTGAGGGTAGCCTGTACTGGCTAAAGGAAGAAGAAGTGTGGAAATCATAAGACTTGTAGGGAGCTTTATACCTCTGTGATCAGGCAATGGCAATGTGTGGTGATATGTACATGGGCAGTGCATATAGCTAGAGGCCAAGACTTGGGCAGGAGCTGGAAGACTGGTGCTTACTTCATGCTGGTGAGGTGGAACATCAGGGGCACGGGGACTGCCAGCCATGGTCCGTGGTCTGACTTGGGAGCCCTGGTAAGGAAAAGGAAGGTGGAGAAATGATGGGAGAAAAGTCTTTTACTCTATCCCAGGAGAATGTTAGTTGGTATGCATTCAGATCAGAGCAATCTTACACTCTCACAGGTTGTTCTGAACTAATATTTGCTAATTTAATTTTCTTTGCAGACCTTGATATCAAAGTCGCTGAACTTTCCTTTTTTGCTGGAACTTGTGGTAAAATAAGAGATCTATACCAAATATTGAAAAATTAGCCTTAACAGAATGAAAAAAGAACATGCTAAATATCCTAAGTAATGATATAAATAAGGTGCCATGTCATTCTGCCCACCCTCTTTCATTCAAAACCAGATTATGTTCTTCATCTCTCTAATGGCACTATTAGCAAAATCATATTGGAAGCCAGAACCTTATTTGTGATGTTGTTTCTCCCTTGGGGCTGATATTGAAGCACGGGCACAGTATAAAACTTCAGAAAGAAGGCAAATATCAGCTACTTTTAGCCCAGGATTAGCAGTTAGGACTCTTGAGTGTCATCCGAACATTGATTATTTGTCAGATAATGCAATTACATTTAATGGAGGGCACTGCTTGGGAGTTACATAGTTTAACTAGCACGTTTGGTCTTTATGCATTATACCTTGTTCCGAGTCGCAATGGAAACAGGAGTGATGCTTGACACTCAGTTGCGGTAATATTTTTCCAAAGTGGTTGCATATCACAACACTGACAAACCCCACAAAACACCTGTTGTGTGGTCTTTGCTGCTGAGTCGCATTTACTTTCCTCACTGGGAGGTGGAAGCTGCAGAAGAGTGGTGCTGGAGAATGGTGTCACACATTGTGCGCCTGTCACTGAGCTGACACACTTGCTATTGACTGTGACATGCCATTTACATGAAACCATTAGGTGCTACTGCAGCTTATGGCACAGTATAGGTTATGCAGCAGATTGCAATCCATTTTTGTCTGCATGACAGACCAGCCAAGTGAAGCTAGAATCTGAGTCCCCAAATTTCAGG
The DNA here is from genome assembly GCF_009819795.1 of Aythya fuligula. Classification (NCBI taxonomy): domain Eukaryota; kingdom Metazoa; phylum Chordata; class Aves; order Anseriformes; family Anatidae; genus Aythya; species Aythya fuligula. Next base: position 1,473,578 of record NC_045570.1, on the reverse strand, counting down.
GTTTCCACTCTCCCATGAAAAGAAAGGAGGAAAAGAACCTAAAATGGTTTAAAATGTCAGAGAAGAATCCTGTCCCTGTCCTTAGGTGAACCTGGATAGTAATAGGGAGGGTTAAACTGAAGGTGTGTGGAGTCCCTCCGGTTGTGTCACCTGCAGACTGAACAGTTCCTGAACGTTCACCATAGGAGCCGGAGGTACCATATTTTAAATGCTCTGATATCACAGTGATAACTATAATGTAAATGCTCCTTCAGACAGAAATGCAAATTTAATTAAGTGTCTGAACTTGGTTTATTCATGATAAAACAGTTTGGCTCAGGCTTATTTTAGATTTTGAGTATCAAAATCTAAAATAAGCCTGGCTTTAAGTCACTTGGCTTTAGTGACTCTTTAGTCTTCTAAGCTGCATTTGCACATTTCATCCTGGAAGGGTCTTCTGACATTGTGACTTAGTTTCTGCTACCAAGTGCTAAAGTTATTCAAGAATGGCTACCTTAAATATGGAATTTAAACCATATTCTTGAACTTTTCATTTATTTATTTAAAAAAAAAAAAAAAAAGGCAAACCAACAAAATGAAAGAAAAAACACAACAGCAATCCTTAGGAGTTTGTTAAGGCTGAGCTACCAAAACTAACCAAAGAGACTTGCAGCGGAACTATTCAATGAATTCCAGTTGCCAGCTGGGTTTTCAGATAGAACAATGGATATATAATAACGTACTGGTTCCTTTGACTGTTATTGATTGTACAATGAGAAGTAAGAGATTTGAGTAGAAACCTAAAGAGAGGGATGAAGGTCCAAATGCAGCTTCTTGGCAGTATGCCACTTAAATCACAAGGCTTCTAACTTGTCCCATCTGTAAGACTGGAAGAAATGTTTCCCTCCAAATGGGAAACGAAACAGCACAGTTAAATAAAATGTACAAAATATATTTAGGTATTTATGTATTTAAGTTGTCAGCTGGAGAATTTTGGTAACTGCATGTACAGTTTTGAAATCCTGAGCAGGATGTCCAGCAGTGGCAAAATGTGTGGATGAATGCTGTTCTGGTGCATCCAGATAATTCATGTGTTCACAGGACTTAATAGTCAGCAGGGGAGCACTCTCAGACATGGTTAATGAAAGTGGCTGCACCTCGTTCAGATCCTGCTGGAAGCTTTACTCTGCCAAAGGTGTGTGCCTATGGGCACTTCATAAGCCTCACCCCTTTCTCCTGGCCTTGGACTTAGTTATAGTGAAGAGCTAAAAAACTTGACATCGTTGTGGTTTTGGCAAAAGTTGGCTGTGTATGAGTATCTCTGTGAAGGCTGCTTATGTGTGCAAGCTTATTTGGTTATTTGAAAATCTTTGAATCTGATAGCTGAATCATTGCCTCATGCTTTGTAAGCTATAGCTGAAGTTCTGTATATGTTTTGGAGATAATAATATGGCTTTATGTTTATTATTTTTAATGTTTGCTTACATTCATCTGGGAGCTACCATAATGACAGAGAAATTGTGTTGATTCCATGAAATAAAGTTGTCCTTTTGTGAAAAGATTCTAAAATCACGTATTTCTTCAGTGCAACCTGGTGGAGCACCACGCACGTTGTACAAATGAAAATGTGCTCTCCTCAGCTGTCAGTGCAGTATGCTGAAAAATGAGCATATGAAGGCAATTTAAGTGTTGAACCTTCTTTAATTCAACACATCATTCAGTTTCAAAATAGTTAAGTAAATTGTATTAAATAATTGTAAACATTCCAAGTAGTCATCCAAAAGAAATTGTGTTTTGCATAATCGTAACTTAGGAACAAAATATTAAAATATAAATCAAGGAAGAATAAGAAAAAAATTGGTAAACAATGACAATACACTTTAAAATGCTCAAATACATATCTGTAGTAGATATTTGACAATTTTTTTTTGTGGTTATTTCAGATGCTGTATAAAATTTCAGGCCAGTGAATGTTAAAAATACTTCATATACCTTATACTACATCCCTTTGAATGTTTATTTTCTGAAACTTGAAAGCTGTGTGCAGTATGACTTCAGCAGTGCAAAAGGCTTCATTCTGTAAAGTGCCTAGAAATTTGTTATGTGATCAGTTATATAAATAGGCTTATTGTTTAGAAAGTGTCTAAAACGAAGTCTGTCCTTTAGCCATTTCTTTCTTTTATTAAAATTTTAAAGACGCATATTTCAAAACCAAACAAACCAATTCCAAAGGGGTCTACTTTTCTTGTTTCTCCCAAAATGTACAGTATGTTCTAACAATTTAGACTCCAGTTAGGCTAGTGGGGAGTCTTTCATTAGAAAGCACACTCTAGCAAAGCATGTATTTTTTGTTAAGAAGCAGTGAATGATATAATAATTGTAAAGGACATCTACAGTGTAACGACAGTTATGTGTTTTTCAAAGGAAAATGCAAACAATAGGTAAAAGAAAGTAAAATCAATAAAAGGACATTGTATGAATATATCTGGTCCATTAGTTACAGGGAAATCTATTTTGTTCAATTGGAAATCACATTCAGCTTATGAGGTGGATAAATAAAAATGTTATGTTACGTAGTCCTTTCTTCTTTTGAGCTTAATGGCAATTTTGGATGAAATGGGACATTGGGATTAAAGCCCAAATTAATCATTGTGCAGTACTGTTTTCATCATGCTTACTTCCAGGTAGCTTATTTCCACCAAGTAAATCATTGAGGGCTGTTTTCATTAGATACGGTTCCTGTCTTTTTTTTTGTTTTTGTTTTTGTTTTGTTTTGTTTTGTTTTTTTTTTTTTTTTTTGGAGGGGGGTGGGGTGGAGAAGCAACCCTCATAAATCAAATATTCCTCCATTTGAAATGGGAGTACATTTCCACCTGTTGAGTTTTTACCTGAAAAAGTGTCAGAAATTTGCTTTTTTAACTTCAGTTCTCATTCCTTCCTCCTGTTAGAAATATTGTGTAGTTTGGAGAAAAAGGCATTGTGAGCAATTGCATGTCTGTAGTTCCCTCACAACCCCAAATTTGTGAGGGACAACTGATTTCTGCACTAGAATTTCTGATCCCTGTGTGCCAATTGTTGGTTGATTAAGGTCAATGATCACACTTATTCAGTACTTTTATCGACTTGCATCATGTGATAGAAGTGATTGATTTAAGCACATGATTGCTAATTTTCTATTGTAGCAGTTTCTTGTATGGAGCCAGATTTTACATTACCAGGAGTTATTTATACTGCATTTAAAAGCAATTCATTTTTTTTTTTTCCCCTTACAGGTAATGCTGCCATTGCATACATTCAGAATTGCATATTTCACTTGTGGGAGAATGTTTTTGCCAATGTCAGATGTATCCTTTGTTTCCAGAGATCTTTGGATAGGCTGAGATTTCAAATACTAGATAATAACATGCAGTGTGTATTATTGATGTTGTCTTAATTGTCTTATTGACAACTCACTTGCACTTGAAGAGGCATGCTAATATCAGACGTTTTATGAGATTGCATATATTTTCATGACTGGAAGCCTTAGCTACAAAATGATTTAAAAAGAGTACAACTGTTACTCATTAAAACACATAGAATTTTATAAATGTGTTTTTTGGTCTACATTCTGCATCATCACTGTTTGGTTTTGTTAATCCAGTCTCCCTACCCTTAATTTTCCTTCACTGGTCCCTAATTAAGTTATGCATTTACACTGGCTCCAAAGCAAAGTGCCATGAATCACCCCCATTACCTGAAGGGGAGAGGAGGGAGAAAAAAAAAAAAGAAAAAAAAAAAGCTTATTGGTATAGAAGAGCCTGGAAGATATCAATATATGCTCATATAAAGGGGAAACACAAACTATTTCCCTCTGCAGTGGGAGGAGGGGGTGTAGAAGAGAGCATGTATTGCATACAGCTTCAAATGGTAAACTAGTTATGAACATACTAATTGTGATACTCATTTCTTATTTCTGGTGAAGTAGGTTCATTAAGATGTTGGAATAGTTTAGTTACTGTTGTTCTCTTCTAAAGACCTGTGAATTAACTTGTGACATTGATAAAATTTAAAATCAATAAAAATAAAACTACAGTTTGTATCAGCATGAGCTGACAGATGTAGACATGTATTAGGGAAAAATCTCTTGCTGAGAATGACTGTAGCCTGAAGTATTCTATGTATGAATGATCCAAACATATTTTAGATTTCTCCTTCAGAAAACCTCCAGTTTGGACACACGGGCCTCTTTGTGTGTCTGTCAGGATGAAAGGACCAGTTGATGACATAACTTCTATGAACACTGTCTTCTGGGTGTTCTTTTCTCCATCTCTCACAAGGACTCCATCAGGGACTGTTTCTTTCTAGTCCTGTTTGAAACATGAACTCCTGGGTTTCAGTATCACAGTGAACTGTGTTCAGGCAAAACCTATTGTGTAGACTCTGCACATAGTTTCCAACCCTTTTATTCCTGCTAGTGTTATAGGCTTTGCTGGTGGATATACAAAGGAAGGAGATGTTCTTCAGGTTGACTTTCTTCTCCTCCTGGTGTAATGACCTCTTTGATATCTTACAGCAACATGGGTTTCTCACCCAGGAGATGAATAGTACAGTTCTGTTCATTGATACCTTGCAGTTTTCCTTCAGATTTCTCGTTGAGATAATGAAGTGAGTGTAAAGAACCATAAATTCATTCTGCAAAATACTTTTTAGAAATTGGCAATTATTTGTATCTGTCTTCCAGCTCACTTCAACATGTTTTGAATTGCTTTTGCAGTTAAGCTTTATTGGCCACTTCTTAAGGCCAAAGAACGCATACTTCTCTCTTATCAATGGGCTTCTGTGGTTAGGTGTTTTGTTAAGGATCTTAGTGACCTTCCCAAATTTTGCTACATTTAAACAGTCTCCATTTCACCTTAGTAAATCAGTAAGAGATCTGACTCTTCATATTTCTGTAAGGGAAGAAAAGAGGAATTTTTTTTTATCATATGTTAAAAAGAAAAGAAAAGAAAAGAAAAGTCAATTAAATTTTATATGCCAGTGTATCCTTTTAGATCAAAATAGGGGAGCAAATTCTGTCTGGTAGAATGTACCACTGCTCCCAAAACACTGGTGCCATCTGGCTCTAGAACATCTGAATTCAAAGCTTTTGGTATTGATCTTAATATCTTGATGTCATGTCTTTATTCTTCTTCCTTTTTGTTGTTGCTGTGATGAACATGTTGTGGCTAGGGTGTCCTATAAACCCTAGATGCAGTTCTGGGTCCAGAACACCCACAGGACGTTCAACACTACTGTGTACTGGAATAGCTCAGAAGTGACCTCTGCATGCTGTTATCCCACATTGTGAGTGTGCAGATTGGCCACATCTGAAGATCTTTGTGCTTGATTTCTAAAATAGATCAAGTAGTGTATGCCTGGAGCAAAAGGTGTCCATCTGTGAAATATGAGCTTGAATGACCACAATATCTGGAAAAAAAAGGATGACACCTGAAAATCAAACTTGTTGATAAAACACTGGACAGGGTTTTGTTCCTGCTTCTTTTACTGACTTTCTGCATGACCTTGGGAAATTCATTAGAAGGTGACTTTTACAGGTACTGAACACCTCTTGCTACTAATGAGTCCTGTGGTTGCAGTGGGGGGCAATTATCACCCCTGAAGCTGAGGCAGTGCTTCTGTCTTTGTCTACTGAGTAGGGCAAAAGGATTTTTACTGCCTTTGAGAAACATTATATTGTCTATTGTTAAGAAGTATATAAATATGTCTTTGGTTTAATAATTTGCTTAGAAAAATGAAGGAGATGTGATCTGGCTGAAGTAGTGTAGATGGAGGAGTGTTTTGCCATATGCTTGCAACTTTGGGTGGAGTGGTGTTTGTTCACCCTGCTTTCCCCAGATGTTCAACCTTATATGTTTCTGTATTGATAGTCATATGCCATATTCTTGTCCCCTCACTCTGGTCAAGCCTAAGCACAGATTCTGCACCCCATGTTCCCCCTGCAGCTGTAGTCATGTCTTTGAACAGAGGGGCTCTGCTGCTGCTCACTCCCTAACCAAAGCAGTTTCTTTACTTGACCCCTTGTTTTGGTTTCAGCCACATAGCTCACAGAACCTGTTGCCGCTGTTTCTTCTTTGATACTGTCCCCCAGAGTTTTGCAAAACTGATCTTGCACTTGGCAATTTTGCTCTCGAAAATACTAGATTTAATATCCTGATTGTAAAGAAGCTGGCAGCAAATGGGCCTAGGATTTTAGAGCAAGCTTCACTCTTTATATGTGCACTTTAGCAATAAATAATGACTTTGCATTTTGATGCATTTCTATAGAGATATACTTGAGGTTACCTACATGATGCAGGACTTCCCTGGTGAAATGCTTCAGCTGTTAAGCAGGAGGTTGGCTTTGAACTACTGTAATGGCTCTTTCTTATATGGTCTTAAACTCTGCTAGCAAGTGCAAAGCTTCATTGTATCTCCAAACACCAGAATCAGGCTGAGTGGTCCTTAACTGTTTCCTTGTCTTTCAGGAGAACTAGGGTTCCACGTTAGCCAGCATTTGATTCATAAGCAGTTGCTACAGGTAAATAGAAATCTGCATTGTTGTCTGCAGGAGACTGAAAGCTCTCAGACAGAGTTACTGAGAAAATGAAGTTTTGGAGGGAAGCATGCTAAGCAATCAAATAGAAACCATTAAGCATGTTTTTTTTTTTTTTTTTTTTTTTTTTTTTTTTTTTTTTTTTTTTTTTTCCTCCAGTGATGAATTTTGGTGGTTTGCTCTTAGAGTTGCTGTGTGGCATAAGAGTCAATACTGTTCTTTAAAGTCTGTGGCCTATTGGCAGAAAAGCTCACTTGCAGTATTCCCGATGCTCGGAAATAGTGAGAGGGGAATAGTCAATAATACCTGTCAGGACCAATGGAGCACAACATGATTTAGTTATGTCACCTTCTATTTGTGAGTTGTTACCGTGGTTGACCTGGATAAGAGAATCATTACCCTCCAACACTGAAACCTTTAGTGTCTATACCTTTTGTAAAACACTTAATGCTTCAGTTAGAGCTCTTAACAGGTGTATCCTGGTAGCCTCCGTTAAACTTGTGTACATCTAGGAGATCTTAGGGAGACACCTGGTGTGTGCCTGTAAAACTATTTTCTAGTTTGTGTTGCAGAAGTAGCTGAATGAAATGTAGGTATAGGCCTGTTGGTTCAGGTAAATCTGAATTAAATGCTCATGTTGATGTGGGTAAAATCTGTGTTATTTGTAAGACCAGTCCACAAGAACCATTCATATTCCCTCCTGAAAGTGTACTACTTTGTCTAGTTCCATTCATCGTGTTTCCTATAATGCATCATTTTGCTCTGGCTGATGGTCGTTGAAATTTCTTAGACATTACCAGTTCTCTTAATAATTTTTAATAAGAATAGATATGATTCTCAAAGTTGCTTTGGAAGCAATAGGTGCTTTAAGTGTTTTTTATATTGCTTATCCCCACATACTCTTTCTGGCTATAATTTTCTTCACTAAGACAGGACATCTGGGCTTGTATTTTCTTAAAATAATAAGGTGGAAGAGACTTTCCTTACTCAAACTGATCTAAAGTGCAAGTCTCCTATAGCATTCACATAATCATCCACAGTTCTCTGACTCTGTCACTAGTGGGGTCAGACCATTATGTGACAGGTTGTGTAAAGCATGTTTGGTAGAGTGCTGACATAATTTTTTTTTTTTTTCTGATGGTATCTTTTATTATTATCTGACAGAGAAAGAGAAGTCTGGCAACCAAATTCTTAAATCAGGTGGTCTGACACAGTAGGAAGCAAGGATTTTGGTCCAGGAGCTGTGCTTGTATCACTTGATGGTTGAGAGGACTGGCTGCCTGACTGTCTGATTTAAAGATAGCTTATTGCTGCAGTTCTGCTGCCTTCTGGGTATTTGGCAGTGCTCCAGGGAGCTGACTTCATCCCCACATGGGGATCAAGGTTGAAAGCTGAAGAAAATGGGAAATTTTAGAATTTGTGTATGGAGGTGGGGCAGTGGCAATGGGTAGGAAGATGATGAGTTTCTCTGGGTGATTGGGGAACTAGAATGCTTGATGCTGTGGGGTAGAAGTATGTGGTTGTCACACAAGGTGTTAGGTTCAGCCTCTTTTTTGAGCAATTGAAGTTACCCACTTTGAACATTCCTGCTGTAATTAAAGGTGTCAGACTGTGACCTTTAGCATTCTGGAAAAAAAGAAAAATTGTTACCTTAAGGAATTTCCCATACTTTGAACCAGAACAGAATTCATGGGTATGTTCTAGAATTATCTTGGTCCTTAGAGACCAAGAACCTCCTCAAAATTTACTGCTCTAGGAAGCTGCTACTCTAGCAGTTTCAGTGGTTGTTTCTAGACAAATTGGTGACCTTTAGGAGAGTATTGTGTTATCAAATAGACCAATCAACTCTTTAGCAAATGTGCAAGATTCATCTTCACTTAAGCATCTATGTGTAGAATTAAATTGAATGTCTCTCTAATATATAGATTTTGCATTGCATTTGCTAAAGAAGACCTTTATTTGGTGTGTCTGATTCCTGGAAGAATAATCCTCAGAGGCATAGGACTTGATTTCCTGAGCAGGGCTATTGTTGTGCTTTATAATGAAAAGTAAGTACTTGGCCCTTCTGGGAATCAAAATGTGGATGATTCAAAATTAGCCTCCAAAATTTTGAGTGTTTGGATATGAATGGTAAAAGTATTAAAACTAAGACAACTCAGATTAGAAAGCAGATGTTAACGCACACACACACACGTGTGCACATGTATGCATACGCAAAGTTAGTGTAATGGATTAAAATTCAGTTCTGATAAAACTGGACAATATGCACTGTAGAATGTAGGCTAACATATCTTCAAAGGTTGGTTAGTGCTTAAGGTGACAGAAAATTAATGCACATGAATGACAGTTGTTCCTGAGAGAGTCATCAGATGCAACTGTGGAAAGTCTCCTTTCCTTGAATTCTACTGAAGTTAAGAAAGTTGTTATAAATGTTTGATAGACCAAGATGGACAATTACCCCAGGTGGTCTGAGGTTTGACCTGTACCACAGTGGTTGCAAGAAGCCATTTTCCACAGTGCCTTTTCGATTTAATTTATTTGCAGGATAACACTGGAATGGCTAAATCTTTGATTCCTTTGTCTCTCAACTCTTTTACACTGTTAGTGGTTCTAGGGAGATTAGGAATGCAGGACACAACATCGCTATGTACAAAGTTTGTATCAAATAAAAGGATTCAATTTTCTGCCAAGTTGGGGTTTAACCTCTCCTAGATCCTGAGTTGTGCATAATTAATGTATTTTCAATATCTTTCAGCATTTGACTTTCAGAATTCTCTCCCAGAATTAATCTTAAAGATGTTTCAGTATTCTGCCTTCAGGAAGACAACTTGCTTTTAGCTCATGCCATAATTTTTGGTTTCAGTTTTTGGATGTCATGTATCACTCTGATTAAATGTCTTTTTCTTGCAGAAGGCTATTCTCATAGAAAAAAAAATCAAGCTATTATCTAACAAATGTGTGGCAGTTAGTGCTAGTGTGGGCTAGTATATTTTTAATGGCAGCAATCTCTTCCATTTTGTTGCATGTGAACAAAACCTCTTGCCTGCTTTATATCATCAAAGAGCTTGTCCAGATTTGGTGGTTTTAGGTTGGGTAACATTATGATGGACGAGTTGACAGTTCATTAAACCAAAGATTTTTTCCGTCCACAATAGTCTGCCTTGTGTATTTACTATTATTGAAGTCTGCACAATGGCATCTGTAAATAAGACATGCCTTTCCTTTCCACTAGCTTCAACGACTGATGGTGGATGCCTACTAACAGAAATAAAGCAAGTGTCCTGCTGAGCTAACTTTTAGTTCAACAACACAGTGTGTATAAGTACACTAGTGCCATTGTGAAAGAATGGCTTTTTTTTCCATTAAAGCAATATTACTGTCCCTGATTCTCCTGCCTGTCAAATATGCTGAGACAAAACGTTTTTGTTTATCTTAGCAGCAATTCATGAACCAACTGGTAGTAAGTTGTAGGTATGACCTGTGCAGCTTTACATGCAGTAGCTAGCTTCCTAACTTGTTGAGCCACTGTGATGTTTGGGATGTACATTCTTTGAAGATTACTTCTAAAGAAAGGCATCCAAATCCTTAATTCGAGATTCTGTCTATTCCTGTGGTGTTTACATTCCAGTATGGCAGAAGATCACTGAAAAAAGAAAAGATGAAAATACACTTAAAAAAGGGCTGCTTAAACCAGGTCTCCTTCAAAGAATCACAGTCCTCCACCTCCTCCCCTCTTGTAAAGACTGGGATTAATGTTTTGTGCAAGAAAAAATATATATTAATAGGCAATTTAGCAGTTTGTCACAGTGCTATTAGTCAGAGAGCCATCCACGATGAAGTGCTGGTCATCACGATAGAGAGAGCCTCTTCCACTGCTGGAGCTGTCTTTTTTTTATACTAACACAGCTGTGAAGTTATTTGCTTCTGTGTGTTATCTTGGTGCTATTGTTTTTACTTGCTACTTAAACTACAGCCTAATCAACTTCCAGAGTGCTTTTTTTTTTTTTTTTTTTTTTTAAATAGTTTCAACTGTATAATAAAAGGATCAAATATTTAAAATTGTTCGGATGTTACTTTATTAAATGCATTTGTAGGAGAATGGGAATAGTTACTGCGTGGCTTTCTTGTAGCATTGACTCTTCCAATTGTTTAGTTTTGAATTCAATCTACTTCAAATATGCAGCATATTTTTTTTTGTGTGTGTGTGAATATGGCGTTCATTAAAGGGACTAATAACAAAGACTAAAGCTTGGCACAGTGTGGATGTTATGCAAGCTTTCCCCCACGCAGTTCTGCCAGCACCCCTCAATTCTGACCTGCAATAATACCCTTGCTATTCTAGTCCTGGGCCTTGCCTGAACAGCGGCTGCAAACTGTGTCCAATCATGTGTGTGTGATTTCTGTGATATAGACAAATGAGATCTTTAAACTCATTTTTGCTTCTGACCTTACAGTAAGTCATTGGTGTTTTTATAAACAATTTGAGCAAGTAATTTCTTAATAAACTAGGGGCAATGGCTGTAACAGTAGTAGTAAAAAGAAACTGATGGACTATTTCAAGGTAGACCAAAACCCTATGTTTGTATGGGAAGGTAATGATTTAGAAAATCCGATTCTATTATTGTTAGCTTTAAGAAATTTTGAGTGCACCTCTGGTGTAATTGGGATTCTCTGTCTTTATATGTTTGTAGCAAGTATTTATAGGATGCAGAAGGATGATTTAAAAAATTTTTTTTTCAGATTAATTTATCATCATAGAGATGGCATCATACACTCAGCCATCATTGTGTGGTACTGCAGCAGGAGTGAAAAGATCAATTCCTTGAAAGGACTCGTGCCTCTGGAATTATATATATATATGTGTGTGTGTGTATATATATAATTTTTTTAAGGGGTTTTAGTAATTTGAGGCAACTATAGTAATTTAGTGAGTGATCAGCAACATGGTATGTAAACTCTTGTAGAGAGCATTGCTTTAAATGCAGACAACACAAATAAGCAATCCTGCAGGCAAAACAGATTCACCTACACTTATGCAAATACTAAATCCCAGTAAAACATTAATTTTAAGATTAAAAATAGTCTTTCCACTACCCAAACACCTCTATAACGCTGCTTCTGTCCTTTAAAAAACAGTTTTATGAAGGAGCAGTTGAACCAAAATTGAAAAAAGGGGGCATGTAGCCTTTCAGGCTACGATGATTAGTATTAAGATGAGTTGCACTTTAGCTAGGCTGAAACTTGTTCGTAACAGAATGTTAAATACTTACTGAAAAGAAAGATTATGTCTATCTAGTTACACCATTCCTTGATATATGCACCATGTCAGAGTGCCATTGTCTCCTGGGTAAAGACTGAGAGTTCAAATACCCACTATCTCTCCCCTGGTGCTCCAAATGCTCTGCTTTGAAGTTTTTATAATCCATCTGTCATCTTCTAGCAGGGAGGGCACATGTTCTGTACCACTCAATTATAGAATTCTCTTTTGCCAGCTACAATGAGACAGGAAAGAATGTTATGGGTGGTTGAGAGAAACTGTCAGATATACTAAATTCCTGGGATTCATATGGATGATGTTATTCCACTGTAAGAACACAGCATGTGTTATTGTTAAAATGTATTAAGGATACATCTTGTATTGTACAGTTTAAGCGTTTTGATATTTGCATAGTTTTGTTAATATTTGATTTTTATTTAAGAAATGGAAGCAGCCAAACAGTCTGAGGTTTGATCATTTCATTTGTCTCAGGCAGCAAGAAGTGACCAAATATGCATATATTTTGGAATATCAAAAATTATCATGGTTTCTGTTACAACAGTGAAATGGAAAGATTGTATTGTTTTTGTGTAAGAGCTGTGGAACAGTAGAAGTGTTTATAGACCGGTAATATTTGCCATACCAATTGTTTGTATTATGATATGAACTGAAGGCCTGAAAATTATATGTACTACCATCTGGTGAAAACAGAAGTAGCATTTCATTATGTGGTGCATATAAACAATAGAAGCAGAATATTCTGAAAGTATAGTTAATATTGTGCTTAAAGAAATCTACCTTATAGGGACCTAGCTTCTCTGATAGCATACAGTTTTTTTTGTGTGTGCTTAGTCCCTGGGGTGATTTAATTTGTTGTTTTACGTGAAATGAGTTTGATGATCTCAGCTAAGTCTCTAGTGGATATTAATTCATGGCGTAAGACATTCCACATAGTTTTGCAGAGGCTGGCATAATTTTCAAATTGTATGTTTTACGCAGAGTAGGGTCAGCATGTGTTGGAACTGAATTTATTGGAATACCTAGTTTTTCAGGGCAGCTTTATGATGCCAGTACCTGAAAATGTTGTGTTACATAAATGCATAGTCTGGCATGAGTCAACCACCCATCATCAAATTCAGTTTTAAGTAGGCACCTTGATGGGATCGTTTTGAAACTTCAGTGGTGGACCAGAGGCCATAGGAGTCTCCAGATGGTACAGACCCCTTTGTGAGCTGAAATCCAGCTCCTTCAAATGTGTTCTGGGCAGTCAGCAAGACAATCTCTTATTTAGGATGCATCTGCAGTATAAATACATCCTTTTCTTCCAAACAAACAGGAATCCTGCCATTTCTGGATCCAGGCAACTGCTTTCAAATAAAACTTACCATAGCAGCTTGTTATTTTGCAGCCTATCACCTGTTTGCCAGGTCCCCTGGGCTGGGGACAGAAGATGGAAGGTGTCCCTTTCAGGTCTGGGTGGTGAGGGGATCATCCTGGGGTTGAATTCTGGTCATCAAATCTCCAGATGTCCTTGAGCTGGGAACAAAAGGGAATATCTGTGTTTAGCTGACGTGGGGCAGTTACATTAAAAAGGGAAATAGCTCTTTTTTTTTTTCCACTGAAGATCTTACAAAAGCTTCAGTGGAAAAAAAATATCAATAAATTAGATAAAGCATTGTCAGAGGGAAACTTGTCCTTCCTCTTTACTGCACAGGACCAGGACACTGGGCAGAAGCAGTTCTGAAAGCATGGACTTCATTGCTGGACCTCA
>NC_045570.1:1380000-1455000 GCF_009819795.1 Aythya fuligula | reverse complement strand
TGATTCCACATTATGCATTAGTGTTTTGCAAAAACAGCAACCTACCACTTAATGTTTATGTACTGCTACAGTCCGACGTGTGCTGATGGCCATAATAAATGATGTTTTTATATATTGAAGTTTTGTTATCCATATCTTCCTTACATCTTTTTCCATAATCACTTGCCTCTTTTTCTCAGTTGAGAAAGTTCTCTGTGATCATTGTTTGGGGATTCACAGAGGAGGTTAAGTCCACCTGCTTCCTTGCACATTGGCAGTGGGGTAATAAAGGCGGCACTGGTCCCGGTTCAGTGCTCTTTAAACAGGTTTGTGCACTTGGGCTGCCCACTTTCTGCTCACCCACTTCTGCAGGAAGGGAAATACTCCTGTCTCTATGCCCAAAGGCATGCTTTTTTTGTTGTTCTCATCATTGTTGTTGACAGTCATAGCAGGGTGATGCTCTCCTGGGAATTTCTGAGGCTGTGTGAATGAACAGAAGATCTAGGGTCATTGTAATGATCTTCACGTTCTTTTGCTGCTGCTTGAACTGGATATACCTAACTATTCTGCCTAAGAAGCAAGCCCTGTCCTCTCGTTGTCTCCTTATTTTTATTGTCTTTAGATGCATATTGATGTTCACCTGTCCAGATACCTTTACAGCTACTAATGAAAAAATACCTACATTAACAACATAGACACAAGTGCGCCTTGGGATGAATATATTATTTATAAAGACTTACCATCACACCCCTCACAGTTACATTTTATGCTGCTTGTGGGTGTACTCCTGTGTCTTGTTGGCAATGCAATTAGTTGCACTGTGGGAGATTCCCAGGTTCAAAGCCAGGCATGTAAAATCTATTTCACCCCTTTTTAATATGTTGGTCTTTTTGTAAATGAAAAAAAAAAAAAATTAAAAAAATCATGACACCCCTTAACAAACAAAGCAGAATAACAATATTTGAGAAAATCTTACCAAGTCTTATCCAGCCTCTATTGCTGCTGCTTGTGTGTTACAGCTCAGCATAGTTGTACTAGACCAGTACTGCTCTGCAGGTGGAAGTGTGAGGGCCATTGAACACTTTGAGTTTTTCCAGTGGATCACAATTACAGAAACATCTGTGCTAAATAACTTTGTGCAGATGCACTGTGAAAATTCAGTGTTCAATAGCCCTCAACATTTCTAATTTCTTACTTGTGGTGGTGTAGTTTAGAAGTTGCACGTTGGGTTGCAGTATAAAGCATATTGGAAACATTTGTGAAGGGCATTTTTAGAATGCTTATGCTGCAGTGAAAGTACTCCCAAGCACTTTGTTTCTTTATTTAGAGTTATTCCATTAAAAATTGGACAAAATACATGTTAAGGATGCTGTTGATGTAATGCTGTATGAGAGTGCAGAGGTCTGGTATATCGTACGGAAAGAAGCTGAAAATCAAAATTTTGGGGAAAGTACTAAATTCAGGACATGAGGGAAACTTGGAAAAGCTAGGCTTTAAAAATATTGAATGCTACAGTGAGATCATACAATTTGAAAAAGTTGAATGCATATGCTTCCACAGGAAATGTACTCCCTACCTTCCGTTCTCTTTTATCTAGGTGCTCTCTATATTACAACAGCAGGAATGAACTAAAATCTTCAGGAATACAGAAGCAGTTCTGTGAATACTTTGGGTGGTTCCAGGCTTATCTTCCATAAAACAGCTAAAAGATGTAAATGCAGGTAGTGTTTTGCTGCTGTTTTTTATGGGGCTAATTTAATTTTTAACACAATCCATGAAAATGCTTTAAACAGATCTTGATTTTAGTTTCAGCAGTGTCTACAATGGAGGAATGATTTGCTGGAATCTTGTTCAATGGGACATCCACTGAGGGACTTTTAATACTTTTCTCCTTCATCAGGATATCAATGAAATTGTCTGGACTGCAGCTGACTATATATTTCAAATTTAAGCCTAGTCTGTTGGGATAGGTGGCAAAGGGACAAGTCATGTGCTCAAAGTAGTGTGATATTTATCCTGTGTTCCTTGTAGGCTGAGCTTATCCCATATCGTGGCAGTCAGCCCAGCTCAGCAAAAGCCATTTCCACTTCATTTCTCAATGTCTGATTTTGCTTCCATTGAAGTTAATGGCAATACTCCCACCGTCTTCAAGTGTACAGGGATCAGATATTCAGAGAGGCTGGCTACACTTTCAGTGCTTTCATCTACTTGGAAGTCAAATTTTGTACTTAACTTCTTTTAATCTCTTGGAAAACTTAAGATTTACTTATTTTTCTCCCAACTATTTCCGTAGCCTAGTGTTATGTGTTTCTGTGATTTCACCTATTAGTGGGAACTTGTCATTAGTATTTTGTTTTGGTTCTTACAATAACTTTTACTTTAATGTGAGAAGAGAAATTTGTTTTTTATGATCAGATTTTGTTGTTGTACTCCAAATCATTGCAACCTTTCCATGGACATAGGCTCTTGTTAACAAAGGTCTTAAAATGACTAGCCATACATAACTATTTGTGTTAATGAAATACTTGGCTGCATTTATGGTCCATTCAGAAACAAGTATGAGTCTGATAGATACAAATATGTTTTTCAGTGTGGATTTACATACATTTATGGATTAGAATCAGGCATTCCTCCTTTTATAGTCAGTGTAGGTTTAACTAGGTTAAAAGGTTTTCTTGAATATTCATCCAGACATTTATTTTGAAATAAGCTTCTGGTTTAAGTTTTGCACAAATTAAAAAGTACATAAAAACTGGAGGAGGAGAAGAGAAGTGAGTTGAAAGAAATGAAGAACTAAGTATATTTAAGTTTTATGGCTTATAAACCTCCAAATTTCAGAGCTTTACAAAATTAAAAGGTTAGCTATGAATAAGCACAATCAAATCTTTTCTTTTGTCCATATTTAATTCAAATGAGATTGCTCCATATTGACTTCTAATGCTAAAAGGCCACCCATCATGGAATCCCTGCAGCCAATGAAGCAAGCAAGTGAATGCTTTCTTAAATGATGCTAATCAGTCCAGAGAGGCCTGCCCTCTATCCCCATCAGTATTCTGTAATTCAGATGTGCTGATAACCTGAAATTGAATGTGTCAGTATGCAGACACATGAAGAAAAAAGGAAACTAAAAGGCAAAAGAGACAGCTATAGAGACAATGCCTGTTTGATTTTTTTTTTTTTTTTTTTTTTTTTTTTTTTTACTTCCAAGTGAAGAATAAAAAGAATAGCTGGTAGTACTTCTCAAATGCTTACTGAGAGCAGTACAAGAACATACAGAAAATTCATAAGTAGTCTAGACTCTCAGTTTCCAAACTGAGAGGGAATATTAAAAAATGAGAAAACAATGACAAAACACAAACCCTACTATCCAAAATAAAATACACTTTAAAAAGACGATTCTTACCCTTCCGATAGCTAGCAGGAGGACTCAGTTGTTATCTCTTACATGTCTTGTTTTTTTTTTTTTCCAACTTTAGATTTCAGCTGTTCTATATCACATCTGGTTTAAATTTTGAACAGACACTTCATGTCAGATGCAGATTTTCTTGCAAAGAATGACATACGTTTGCTGTTGGTTTTAGACATAGTTGTATCAAAAATAGTTGTTTTTCTTTTTTTTACTTTTTTTTTTTTTTTTACTTTAGTATAAAAATGATTTAACTTTCTGAAATAATTCTTGCAGAAACTTTGTGTCTAATTCTGGCCTGTTGTATCTGTGGAAGTGGCAGGCATATCTCTGAAGGCAGAATTAGGTCTTTTAAAATGTTCTGCTGTTTCTCATAGTGTACATTGATTGGAGGGGTTGCTTGAATTTGAATTTGGCCTGCTGGGTTTGGACTCTAGGACCCTCTTATTTCATATATTCAATTAAAAAAAAAAAAAAACAAAAAACAAAAACATTGGAATGTGTGTTCCATAATTTATTGTGTACATGCTGTATAAGCTTAATTGCTTTTAAAGATATTAGCAATGGAAGATCTCTCCACTGACAGCTTCCGTCACAAGTTCATAGGACAGAAATGATGATAAAGGTCACACACAGATGAAAACTGGGATGCCAAGAGGAGAAGGTTTGTTAACCACATGGTGCTGATACAATTTTGTTACATGAATTGTAATTTGTGATGTATGGAAAACCATCTAGCTTTTTTCATTGGTGAGTCACAAAGGAAGTATGTCGGCATCTCCATTTAAAAATGGGAGACAGGGACATCCAGAATTAGGACAACTTGGAGTTAGTGAGTGGGTCACCTGGCCAAGCTGGGAAGTGGACATGGTCTCTTGACTGCAGCACTGTCTACTAGGGTGTGCTGTCGGCCTTGGTGCTCTTCCCAGGAGCTCATCTGTCCTCAGAGGTAGCAGCCATCAGACGTGCATGTGGAGCAGCTCCATGCATGCCAGTGGAGCAGCTGCCTCTTGAGCCTGGAGGGCTGCTTGGTGGCCATGGGCTCACCTGGCTCAGAGCATGTACATGAGTATGAGTATGTTCATGACAATGAATTAAAAAATAAGGGAACTGACTGAAAAAGTAACAGAAGTTCCCAGTTTGTACTCTGTATTTGTCATTCTGTCTACTATTACAAGGCACCTGCAGGACTTGCTTTAGGCAAATATAAGGTTA
Source organism: Aythya fuligula (assembly GCF_009819795.1). NCBI lineage: Eukaryota > Metazoa > Chordata > Aves > Anseriformes > Anatidae > Aythya > Aythya fuligula. The sequence continues at coordinate 1,450,400 of NC_045570.1, read as the reverse complement.
CTATGGGATGGTAATCCTACCTATTGGAAAAGGTTACTCTTTTCCAATTCCAGATAATTATTAGTGTACTTCTCAGGTTGGACTGAAAGGGTTTTAACAGGCCTTGGTAACCAGTTTTTGCTTCCAGAGGATTTTGGTGTGCCCCCTCACATACTGTCTACGTCTATGCTGTCTAATGCCTATCACATGCTGAGAGAAGAGGAGCGAAGCTTCTGTAGCTCACCAGCTCTGCTCACCCCTTGGCTGGGTGCTTTCTGTTAAGCATAGCTGTGAGAAGGGTACCAGATTCCTCAAGGTTGATGGAGAGGTTCCTGTTGACTTGTGTGTGTATAGCCTAATGCTCCTGCCATTAGCCTGATTTTCAGTGTGCTGAGAACTGCAGCTTCTGTTAATCAGTGGGATCTAAGTGTAATTAGCATTTATGAAGGGACCATTCAGACGTGCTGCTGCCACTACTTTCCAAGTCTATTGATGGAATGGAAAGAGACCAAGAACCTCACCCTGTTCTCTGGTCCCTGTCTGCCACCAGGAGATTAGAAGGCTAGCCTGAACAGGATTAAAATGACATCCTGAATTTTAATTATTTATCTGTGCACTTTTTTATATCTTTTCATTGCTTAGATATTTTGTCTTATCTTAAAAATATTTATTTGAAATTGTCAGTGATCAAAGGCTTGGAAACAACAGAGCTGGATATGATTTTTTTTTTCTCTTTGGAGGAAATTGGAGTGTCAGGATAATTCTTGTGTATGCAAACATTACAAGATGAAACCAATCCAAACGTTACATCCTTAAACTTCATTGTAGAAGGTTAAAACTAATGTACATATATATGATTTACCTACTATGAGAATTCAAAGATATCTGGTATATCTTGTTTTTAATTCAAATTAACCAATTTTTACTTGATCATTTTATACACACATGCACACACACGCTCCCTCACAAACACACATCTGTGTGCTGAATTGATAAAGAAAGAACTCTGGTTAAATAATCCACTTTTGTCTGACAACGGAATCAGTTATAGAGGTGCAAATATGCAGAAAGCTATTTGGAAATGCATCCTCGTAGTTGTCAGGTTTTATTATGCAGGAAGGTGTCATGTTTGTTACGAAGCTGAGTGCAGATGGCAGAGTGGAAGAAATGGATCACTAATTTTAACAATGATTAATGAACAGAGATAGAAAATGAATTACATTGGACTATCGGAGGCAAGAAATATTTTTGAGAAAATTTTGACTCATCTGCTGTGCTGTTCTCTGTAAATTATTTTCTGAAATTCTATATGTTGTCAACAGTTGACTGCATTTTCCATTATTGTCTATTTCTGTTCTTAAGTACTTTTGTGTTATTACGGATACATAATTTCAAAATATCAATACATTCCTGATTACTTAGAGAAAATATATGTAACTATATGAATGTTCCAAAGGCTTGACCACAAATGTCCTGTTTTATAGTACTTCCTCATTCTTCACCATTTTATCACTACATTAGCAATATTTAGTTAAATTTTTTTTTTTTCCTAATACAAGGAGGTAGTTGGGGCAGAGAGTGTTCAGTGTTCAGAAACTAAGGAAAAACATAGACACAAAGTTAACAATAAAAGGCAGCCAAGTGGGTTAGCATGGTTTTAAGCTTACTGTGCTGATTCCACTATTTGTGATTTCACAGTCTAACCGGGAAAAACATACACACAGCTGCTTTTTAAATTGCTGCCACCCACGTGCTCCCCTGCTTCACTGTAAACTCAGTTGGCGCACATGTCCTCCCTGTGCCTCCGCACACACTCCATGCCTGTTCTTGCACATCCCTGGTGACAGAGGGAAAACGAAAGTTGCCACCAAGATAAAATTTGTTGTTTATCCTTGTTTTACAACTTGCTGCAGTGTGCCGTCTCCCCAGCTAACCATGGTGCCTTGCACTTCTGATGTGAGGGCTGGGGGACTCGGCCATCCTCACAGGAGGATTAGTTCTGCTTGGAAGAACTGTGCTCGCACCACCTTCACTCCAATATTAAAATACATATTAAAAAAGAAAAGAAGTGTGGTGACTGAAATGGAATTAAGTATTTCCATTGTCGATTGTGCAGTGGTCTAGAAGTTGAAGTACAGCAGGGCCAAAGGCTGGTTAGTTCTTTGGCAGTGTGAGGTGTTTGCAGGGGCCTGACAGGAGGCCTGGGGCCTGTGTGGTGAGGGTGCAGGGCCTGGCACCTGCTGTGCCACCACTCCTGTCAGACTGCCCAGGAACGCAGGAACCCGTGTGGTCAGGAAAACAATCGCCTTTGTGGTTTTGGAGAGCTGTCTGGCAAATGTGCCCCCTGGATCCCTGCAGATGGCATCATGCTGAATCTCTCCTCTGGTCTCCAGAGACTTTGCAGGCTCCAGAGCAGGGTGGTCACCTGCAGTCTAGCCATGGGCATTGGAAGGTAGACACACTTGTCCTGCGTCTCTGGAGTGTCTGTGTTGTTCTGGCTATTGTAATGCTGGTTGGCTTTGGTTATTCATTGACGATGCTGGTTAATTGCATTGCTACTACCTCAAACTACAGGCTAAGCGAAGCTAAGACCTCTTCAACAGATTTTGTTGCAGGCAGGGAAGTGTACCTGTTCACATTTGATCTGAATTTGGCCTGTCACATTCCATTAACCATGTGGGGTAGGTGACTCTACTTCACTCCATTGTGGTGACCTCCTCCTGTTTGATGCTTTATGTTACCACAGTTGTCTGTACTTTCTGGTGTTTAAGGACCTGATCCTTTTACTTGTGCGAAGAGCTCATTCAAGAAAACTCATTGATTTCAAGGAGACTGTCTGTGTGCAAAAGGAGCACTTTGCAGGATTTGGTCTTAGGCAAGCAGCTTTATTGTTAGAGAGTACCCACTTCTCTGTATGCAGAATAATTCTAAAGATTGCTTGTTGTTCTGTAAAAGAAAACAGTAATTCTGGAGGTAGGTAAAAATATTAAATAACTTTGCAGAAAATAAATCACTTCTGTGGAAAGTGTACAACTTCAGGCTATGGTAGGACATGTTGGGGTTATGAGCAAATGGCAGTTCCACATCCATTGCCTTTTTGAAAAGTGCTGACGATATAGTTGCTGCTAAGTGTATGGCAGTTGTGATTTTAACTTCAGAAGCTGCAGGGGAAATATTGTTTGAGAACTTCAGGCTCAAGCTTCCACAAGATTTATTCATAAATGCAGGTATATAAGATGCTCAGGAATTATCAACTCTACCTAAATTGTGCTTACATTTGCACAAATACTTGAAAAATGTTCTTCAAAATATATCAGGGAAGACTCTCCTGTAGTGTTTTGGTTCTTGGAATAAATAAACTGACTCAGAATAATCGTAACTTTATCATTGGTTTGCATCTGTGACCAAGCTTTATGATTTCTTCCATATTCTGTTTCAAGATGTGCTGTAATCTTGCTAGAAATTGTTAAGATAAAATTTTAAGTGACTTTATGAATGACTCTAACTCTAGTGCTTTGCATGTAATTATGGTCCTGATGGGAACATAGTTTAGAAAAACAACTACTGGAACAATAGAAGCCCTGCTCAGGTTACATAGCATATGCTAAACACAGAGAAAACATACACAGTGCTTTAGTGAACAAGGCAGGGAAATGCTCCTGGGAGCCAATCTAGAATGTGACTTAAGGCAAGTGTGGCTTTTTGTGTCTGTTTCTTTTGGCAAACTAGTAAAGTGGTTACTTTGTGGTGGCTGGAATTCCCTTTTAAGCCCCTGAGGTTGCTGTGCATGTACAGAGACTTGTACCTAGACCTCTTGAGGTAGGGTAGGTGTTAACAGGGGTGGCATCCACAGCTTTGAGACATCAGTACTGCGCTTGTACGTTTCTCTTCTGCCTTGTCCTCACATATGCGTGGGGAGATGGAACGTGGACAGATGTACACCAGAAATAATGAGGCTTTGGCAAACCTCTGCTGCTACTACAGCAGTACTATTTTTCCACCTCAGTAATGAAAAGTTAAAATGCTATATATATATATTTTTACGGAATCAATATATATGTAACGAAGTGTCCGTGTGATCAATGTGCCGACTTAGGTTTTCAAAATTTCCTGTTTGGTAGTATAGTTGTACTTGTATATAAAGACATGGCTTTGTACCTATCGAGACATGTTATTTAACTGAACATTGGAAGCATTGCAGACATGAGGGTATGGGTGTCACTAAAAATCCTCTGTGGTCTTTCTTAGACCTCAAGTGGCTCCTCTTAATTTCTTAAGGCATCTTATTAGTTGAAGCTAATGCAAGTAACCTTAACTAAATTTTGCTTCACTGTTCTATAAAAAGAAGGAAGCACAATTTTTTTAAAAAAAAAAAAAGAGAGAGAGAGATTGATTTTGAAACATTAGTTCTGTTAGTGTGATGTGCATGCAGCACTGCAAAATGCTTGCGGGACTGACCTCTTAGTTTTCACCATTACTTTGGCTTAGCTTAGCTCAAATACTTGAGCAGAGGAGCTGGGTCTGTTGACATTTCTGTTCAAGTAGTTTTTTCTTGTTTTACTCTGTGTGCAGTACTGTATGTTTTAGAACATTTAGTATATTTGCATAATATATGCACCTTTTTTTGCATGTATATATACACACACACACACAATATATATAATATTAATACTGATATGAGCTATACCATGATCTAGAGGATATCTAGGAGGCCTGTCATACTTCTGTTACTTCAGGTAAATAACTGATTGACCTTTGTGGTGTGCTGATACTTCACTAATCAGAACCTGAAATCTGTATAACAACACTTCATTTACTTGATAGACAAAAGAACAATTGCACTTGAAGTAATGTGATTTCTAAATAGACACTGCCTGTCAAAAATAAATGCATTAGAAGTAAAATGTAGCTCAAGGAGACAATTAGCAAACAGAGGTGACACTGTAAACAGGTGCACCCATTATTCCCAAAGCTTGTGGCAATATATTCACATCTTTTAGACTGATGGAAGATCATGTGACAGTTTGGTGAATTATCTATCTGTATCATCTGACTGATGAAGCCTGCTGCAGTTGCAGATCATTTAAAAATGCATCTCACAAATTACATGGTAGCTGGGAAAAAATGCAGGTTTTCCCGAACAATGCCTTTCTAAAGCTATGTGCTGGAATACCTAATTTTTCTTTGAAAGGATGTAGACCGTTTCATTATGCTATGTATACAGTCAGTTAAGGTTGTTCAAATTCATTACAATGTTTGTTAATCTATAAAACATTTTCTATTCTGGTTTTAGTGACATTGAATATTTTTTTATGTGCTATTTCTGAATCATTTTTTCCCTATGAGCTGAAAGGGAATAACACATTTTTTATATAGACTTCTTAAATCACTACTTATCAAGGAAGATTTGAGATGAGAACAGTTGACCTACATCTTTTTGTGGGTTATTGGATTTTTTTTCTACATAGAAAATGTAAAACAAACAAAAAAGAGGGAGTTTGTTTATAGATTCTTTCTTTACTAGGCTGTGATGAGAGCAGTATCACTTATGAAATGTCCTCTTATGTGATGTGGTGAAAACTGCCTCAGATGGTGTTTTGTAATTTGATGCACTAACAAGATAGCTTGGGAAAATGCATTTTTCATTTCTATCATTTCATAAGTATTTTATATTTTCTTCTCTTTAAGTCTGTGAACTGATGATTGTTTCAGTAGAAGTAGAGCTCAGTTGTGTATCAATGGGTAGTTGTTCCTGATGACAATGAGGGTCTAACAGGACACCCTTATAACTTGAACATATATTTATATATGTATATATATTTTATTGCTACCAACCTCAATTAAAGTTATGATTTGAGGCACTCCTATGGAACCAGACATATCATAAAAATGACTTTTATTGTTTGGCACATACCAGTTTCCAACAGGTGCTGCTGAGATGCCCCTGGATAAGCTGAAATTTTTGGTTTCCCTATACTTTTCCATGCTGAAGTCTTGCAGGCAACACCCATCCCTAACTGTGTTAAAGAAAAACGTTTAAATCTTCCAAGCAATTGATAGTCAGTTTGCTTTGTCCTTCAAGTCTTGTAACTTCTGCTTTTAATTGTACATACAAGTGCTACAAACCCAGGACATTAACTGAGTTGAAATAGTCCTGCAGATCTTCAGAAGAGTCTAAGGTTGATATTTTGGGGTTTTTCACAAGAACCTTATTTTGTGTGAATGAAGAATTGGCTCACGGAGTATTTTAAATGGTGTTGAGGCTGGGTTGCTCATGTATGCTGTCCCAAGCTTGAGTATTAATGTAGGTGTTAGCACAAAGGTTGCATCTTACCTCCTTCACCTTTGGTACCAAGTCAGTGTTGGGTGCTGGTACTCTTGAAGTAACATGTTTATCAGGAACCTCCCTATGCTGCCTGTAAGGGGGTGGCTGATTTTGGGAGGAGGCTGCTTTCAATGGCCCCCTCTCAGAATTGGCTGAAGGGGCTTGTCCTCCATGTTAGGACAGGCGCAAGGGGAAGGATGAAGGATGTGCATAAGGTGAGCCCTGCTGCTGGACACAGCTGCTGCTATTTCCTTGGGACATCTGGGCAGCGGGCAAAAATTAATATGGCCTTCATCAGTGGGGATATGCTGCTGCACACTGTGCTATTTGAGAGGGGGAAGCTTTTGCTGTTAGTAATTGTCTGTTTTGTTTTGGGGAAGCTTTTGCTGTTAGTAATTGTCTGTTTTGTTTTTTACTGGTTGCTCCTATGTCATCTTCAGCCTGTATTTACCTGTTTAGATGTGGTTTCCTTTGCTTCAGAGAAGTGTGGTGTGCTTAAATCAGAGCTGAATTTGGATTAGGGTGGTTCCTGCCTGGGGGTTCTCTGATAAACTGCTTTTGAATTGGAACGTGCCAATTTTGACTATTTTTATGTCAACAATGACGATTAGGATAGAATTTCTAATCAAATGGGTGGAAGGTGAAGGACCTGTGCTATCTGTGAGGCTGTTGGTTCATGTGCTTGGCTGGGGGGAGTTCAAGCCTGAAGCCTGATCGGCTTTTCAGATGTGGCCTTGCATAAGGAGGATTTTCTGGGCAGGGAATACTGAACTATGTTATTCAGGTGGAGTAGCTCCAAGGTGAGGGGCCACAGGTGGGTGTGCTCGGCTGGGATGGGAGGTGGAGGGTGTGGGATGCCAGGGACCTCGGCTTTGCTCTGCTGTGAATTTGGCTGTCCTGGGGCAGTGGTGGGTGGGGAGGGAGAGGAACAGGAGGGATGCCTGCTTTTCATGGAATTCTTCAGAAGATTGTGATTTTTCTGGAATGTAAGGGAGAAAATAAAAATCTTAAACTTTTGTAGGGCTGGAATATGTTTCTGGCCCTTATCTATCCAGCCTTACCCACAGATATATATTTTTTTCCTTTGCTTATATTTTTCTTTAATGAGTTAAGCCCTCAAAATGCTTTATTTCATACTCAAAGTGATATTTTAACATATATTTGCCTGACAATATGACACATATACTGGTTTTAATGAGGGCCTTATTTTATATATATATATATATATATATATATATATATATATATAAAAGCATCTACTGAATAAAATACAAGATATTTTCACCTAAATGTTGTGTAAGTTATTCAGGAAGAGGTACCTTTGAGGGAGTTCAGCTTGCTGCTGCCTGGAGCATGCCCGGTCTCTGGGTAACTGTAGGGCTCCCATCTCTTCCACTTGCTAGCACCACAGCTTCTCCGCAGGCTGGCGGAGGAGCCTGTCCCCCAGCTGCCTTGCCCAGCCTTCACCAACTAGAAGATATTTCGGATGTTGATGTCCTCAGCTAACAAGCCTTGACATGCCATCCTGCCCACTTTGATACCAGCCACGCAGCAGCTGCAGGCATTGGCGGGTGTAGGGTAGGAGCCTTCGTTAGCAGCACTTGGGGGCCTTTGCCGTAGCATTAGCACGTATAACGTAGAGTTAAATTTGGGTTTTCTTGGCAAGGGTTAATAATCAATGTAGATCTTAACAAAGGAGATGCTGCCTTATTATACTGTGAAACTTTTTTTCTTAACTGTCAGTGAAGCAGTACTAATTATTACTCCAGTGTAAATGAGGTCATTTCCTATTAAGAGAACAAAATGCTTAGCCTTGCCTTGCCAATTCATACCATCTATTTTTCACACATACCCAGCTTCTTGGAATTTTTTTCAAATTTTGATAAAATCCATTCATTTGTATTAGAAAAGTGTAAACCATTGCAATAATAGTTGTCCATTATTATCCAGATGAGCTTTTGTAATGTGTGGGTTGTTTGAATACCATGTGTTAGCTATGGAACAATTAGCCAGCTGAATGGTTCTTTAAAACAATCAGATACTTTTATCTCACTGAAAAAATACATTCCTTGGAAGTGTACTGTTTAACAGTAAATTCTGAGGAACATTAAACTCTCATTGCAAGTGGTACTTTAGGATATATGTTGATCAAGGACAAAAAGACATCGAAATATCTTGTCTCTGTGTTTTCATTTTTTTTTTTTATGCAAGCAAAAAGATTTAAGGAATATTGTAGCAAACAAAGGGTAATTGTTTTAGCCCAGATGTTGCTTTTGCACAACAAGCAGGTTACAATGTTCCCACAGAGCTGATGAGCCCAATCAGTGAAATGATTAAAAATTGATTTTGTCCCTGTAATTACAGTATGTAAACTACTTAGCTTGGATTGCAAAGGAAGTGATTTTCTAATTACGTATATACTCTGGTGTCTAATGATTGGTTTTTTGAAGTAATGAAGAGAGAGCCCTAACGACTCCTTGGTGCTCTGTTGTTTAAGAAAGACCATCTTTAGAGTAAGCAGCAACAGACAAAGAGTTTAAATTGAATTTTCAACACTGTTAATGTGCACATGGATTTGTTTATTAAAGAGACAGTAGCGTAATTTGATTGGTTGAGAAAACCATGGCTTTTTTATTATGTAATATATTAGGAGGCGTGTGTCATGGTATAGGCACAGAGGTGATGGAAACCTTTTTTTTTGTACTACTTTAAATTCATAATGTTTTCTTATAACTCACTCAATCAGATTGCTACAAATGTCTGTTCATCCCATGTATCCAGAAAACCCAGAGGAAGAAAGAGCGGGTAGCAGATTTTCTTCCTGTTGAGGGTATTTTTCATATTGGTGGAAAGTAAGTTTAGGATGTCTGAGGAGTGCCTAATCAGCCGGCCGGCTTACCTTTTGTGTTTTTAACCAAAGCTTTCGGAGGGACAAAGTCCAGGTGAAGACCCCCCCAGGCACTCAGGGGTGTCACAGGATGGGGGTTCAGGCATGAGGAGTCCAGTGCCAGGCCCTGGGGCTGTCCTGGGGGCTGGGCTGTGGGGTAGCCCCAGGAGCACCCTACCCTCAGCACAGCAGGTCCTGGCGAGGAGGGAGGGCAGGAGCTGCCCACCCTGGGGCTAGAGTAACCTCAGGCCTGCAGCCGCCTTACTGCTATGGAGTGCATGCAGTGAGGAGGGGGCTCCTCGCTCGGCTCTGGGCAAGGCTTTCACTCAGTGTCCCATCGTGGGAGAATGGTGCAGCCCTGGCTGTGTGCACAGCTCCTGCTGATGCCAGTGGGAGCATGGTGCTGGTTCACTGGGCACCGTGTGGGCCCCCTGGGTCCAGGTCAGACCCCATTCCGAATTAATGGCTGCAAGCACCAAATCACAGCTAAACCACGCTTACCACCAGTGGTACAGATATCATTTGCTAGTTTGCAGCAAGGCCTGACCCAATGGCCACGAGGCCTAGCAGTGCCTGACAGCTTCCAGGGCTGTTTGGTCAGGCCCAAACATGAAGGGCAGGAGCAGCACCGTGCTGAAGCAAGTGATCAGTTTTACAACTGATAGCTAGCCCTAGTGGGGGCAGCTCAATGGTGTTACTAGTGCCAACGAACAGAGCAAGGTGGAAGCTGAGCAAAACAAGTGCGTACTAGGTTGTTTGAAGTACCAATGTGCATAGAAAAGCCTAAGGAGCTGAAAAGGGTTGCCTCTCAGATAAAACATTTTTGCAAACCCCTTGGCTCCCCAGAAGTCAAAATCATGTGCATCCCTGTCCTGTTCTCTTTGCTGGCAGGAGGGAAAACGAGAGTGGCAGTTTGTTGCATGATTGTGGTGATGTAAATAAGCTCTTGTGAAAGGAGGTTGGATTAAACACTGCAGGTTTGCCAGAAGATGTGTGCAAATCCTGCCATGGTGAGATAGTCATTTTAAAAAAAAAAAATGGTGAACCTAAATTATAAACCTCTTATTTACAGGTAGGCTGTTTCAAGCGCTGGAGATCCCTGTGTGCTGGGGCAGGAAGGCGTGATCCCGGTGCAGGAGAGACAATAGCATGTCTCGGATGTGGCCAGGCTGGCCACAGGGGCATGGCTTGAACCCATGCACTGTCCTGAGAAACGTGCCATCAGGTCTTGTGTTTTTAGTGAACAACAGAAAAATACAGACTTATCCCAGCATCCTGCTCTGGGGACTGTTGTTCACTCTTTGTTTATGCATCAAACTCACAGAGGAGTAAATGGACCCATAAGGCCCCACAGCTCCTGTCCCACATGTGGCAGGTGCAGCACTTACACAGAAGCCAGGGCAGGCTGTCCTGTGAGGCCACTTGCTGTGCATGTTGTGTCACCGATGCTTCTGCCCAGCCCATTGGTCTGTCCTGGCAGCCTTGCTGTGCCTAGGGCAGCTACACAGCAGTGCTTCAAGAACCCCTCCAAAAGCAGCTGATAGGGAGCAATTAGTTAAGCATGACACCTCATTCCATCAAAACTTGTGCCTTGTTCCCAGAGGGCCCCAGCCTTGTCCCCTTGAGATTAGCAAGAGTTTGGTCATTGAGTTTAACGAGGATGGTGCTGAGAGCTTCACGACAAAGCCTTTGCAGCCTCAGTATTTGGGAAAGAGTGATGTGGTTCTCTGAGTCTGCACTCAAGCACCTGTTTTCCCTTGCTGTGTGTTAGGTTTCTGGCCGTAACCTGCAGAAATTACTCAGCGATGGGTTGAGGTTGCTCATTTAAAGTAATGAGCTACTTAAGTTTAAGAATGAACAAAAATTATGCCTCACAAGTACTTTTATGCAATCCTCTCTCTGAAGGCCTGTGGGGTTTCTTGGTCTCAGGGGAGGGCAGAAGTGGGGCAGTGACGGGGACTGTGGGTGGCAGGCTGTCTCACGGAGCCCGGTGCAGCTGTGCAGGAATGTGAGTGCAGTAGGTGTTACTGTGAGAAATTTGTCTTTAGTGGCTTGCAGGGCCACTTTTTTTGGTGCCAGCAAATGTGTTAGACACTAGTAAACTGGCCCAATTTGACCTTAGTGGAACTATCCTAATTTGTTTTCATGCAGCTTGCTGCCTGTACCTTTAAAATATCTCCTTTACATAGTCAGTGTCAAATGTGTTAGAATAATATTAGCACAGGTAAGTAAAATATCTTTTTATAAGGTTTTAAATCATTTCTGCTACAGTTTAATGTGTAAAGCTACAGATTTTCCCAATTTGTTCATAGGGTTATGTATCACAGACCTTAAATCATTTAAGGTTTTAAACCTGAGGGGTTCACTCACAGTCATGAACTGGAAAGCAGATTGCAAGAGACATTGACATGCTGATCAATGACATGAAGCCTCCAAACAAATCAGTACAGGACTTTAAGAGATGAAGCTGTACTGTGTTCTGTCTGTCATCAGAATTTATAAAGCATCTTAGTGAAAGCCCCTTGAGAATCATTCTTAGAATTTTGCAAGTCATGAGTGTGTATGTAAAATCTTTTTTTTTTTATTATTATTTTTTTTATTTTAAACACAAGTAGCCTTGTAATAGCATAGTAAAAATGTAGTCTACAATGTCAGCGTAGGTGTACTAAGAACCTGTTTAGTGAGATAACATCTTTTCCAAACCCAACAGCTTATTATCTTCTTTGTTTCTATTCCTTGGCTTTCTTACTTTGAATGAGCTGCAAGTAAACACTAAAACAGGTGTATCTTGAGGTTTTAAGACATCAACAGCAGCAGAGATTCCAGACAAACAAGCTGTCACTGTTTTTAGACACCGTGGAATTGAAAACATTGGATGGGACCTGTGTTTATATATAGCAGCTCAGGAATTTGCTTTTTCTATGTATCCAGAGATTGTAACCAAAATTCACTTATTTGAATTCTGACAAAGTATGGGCCTGTGTAAGTGGAACCTGAATCCTCTCTAGATATGGTTTTGTGTTTGGAAAAAAGAAATCTGATGACAAATTTTTTTTAACCATTTCCAAAAGGTTTTTGCTCTGTCCAGCCAGTGCTGTAGGTGCTTGCCTTGGCTGCCCACTGGTTTGGTTCTGGTGGAGCTGGCTGTGCCTGTGGGAAGTGGAGCAGCAGCACAGAGCTGGGGTTTGTACTCAGTGCCCAGCAAGGCCAGCACTGTCAAACATGTAGCAAGAAGCTAGGCTTTGCCTTTTAGGGTTATTAATTCAACTATAAAACCAGAGACAATTGGCATGTAAAAGAAAACCAGGCACAAGGAGAGAGCAAAAAAGAATTGTGTTCCTGTGCTTGAGAAACAGTGATGATGGCAAACCAGATGTCTACTGTTGAATTTTTGGCAGTTAACTGTGGAAATGTGAGTTTTAAATGAGGGGTTTGAAGCTTTTACTGGGGTAATTCTTCTATGTGAGAGAAGTTCTATGGCAGAATTATCACTTGGAAAGCATTTCAAAGAGTGTGATAGAGAGTGGCTTAATCTGCAACTGAGGGGGAAGGAGTGGGGATTAGGGAACATCGTGGTAGACAATTGAAATGAAAACAAGTAGCATGTGTTTGGTGTGGTGGAGAAGCCAAGGAATGAGTAGAGGAGATGGCATGGACAAAGTGGGATATTTTGCAGTAATATTTTGCATTACTGCATTATTACTGCATTACTGTATTATTGTATGTAGTCAGGATAAGGTGGGGCATAGGAAGATCTTAGAGGATTCATGGAAGTGTTTCATCAGCATTGCACTAGCGGAGGTCTATGCTGCTTAGTAGGGAACTCCTAATTTACAGAACTATTTAATATTGTTATGGTCATCAATAGCAGTCCTCAGAATTGTTGTTTATCCTTCAAGTCAACAAATGGCATTGCCCAGCAGTGTGGTCCTGTCAGTGCTGACCAAGTTAAATCAAATACAATAAAATGGCTGAGCTCTTAATCATGTCCCACAGATGGTAAGGATACAGTTCTGCACATGCTGATAGCTGCAGCCAGCCACTGGGGCTCTGCAGAGAAGTCAGCACTTCTCTGGGTGAGCGGTATTTGTGAGGTGAAGCCCTAAGGCTGTGCTGCTTGAACTGGGGTTTCAGAACCAGACTCAGATGTATGAAATAGTTTGGTTGATGTAGATGTACAAAGTGTATTATTTGGAAATGACCTTTAATTTCATTTGTTAGACACACATAGGAACAGACATGGTTAGAATTCTCAGTCATAAATTCTTCAGATTATAGCTTTAGTCCAATGAACTTTATTTTGCTCTAAGAACGCCCTTTGTTTTTGTTTCTATTTTGCTTACTAATGTAATGGCCCTAAATTCACTGCTGACAAATATCTTGGAAGTATTCTGGCTTGGCTTTTACTGCTGGCTCTTATCTCTTTTAAGTGGGGTTTATTAGATGAGATCATCTACAAAGGACTAATTTCTGTTATAAAATGGAATTAAAAAAAAAAAAGTAAAAATACAATTAGTAGCTGTTCTCTTTTTACTCAGTTCGCAAGATTAGAATATCAATGTCAAAAAGAATAACTGGGTTTCTGGAGTATGCTATGCAACTTTTATTTTATCCTGTTTTGTCCTCTTTTGCTGCACTGTCTAGGGTAAAGGATCAGAAGAATTTCATTCTGTTCCCCAGCATTATCTTGAGGAGAGGTTTTCCCTCTCAAAACAATCCAGAACTGAAAGAACTTTTTAGTTCTCAAAATGAAATGCCACCAAACATGTACATTATGAAAGCTTAAAAAATAAAAGGTGTTAATCCCATTAATATTCTGATTCTCAGTGCTCTCTTCTGCTCTGTAGATTGTCTGCTTGAGGTGGTATTGTAATGTTTTAACGTAAATGTCTGATTCAACATTGAGTTTTGACAATATTTTTCTTGTATTTTTATTGTTTTCTCTAAATTTTTCTCTCTCTCTCTCTCTCTCTCTTTTTTTTTTTTTTTTTTTTTTTTTTTTTTTTTTTTTACAGTTGCGACCTTCAGTACCTATCTTGTGTATTTTAAGAATTTCCTCAGCCAGGGAGCCAGGGAACAGATATGTTGCTTAAGAGTAACTGGTAAGAAAACTTACTTATTTAACAATATTTTCATCTGCTTTTGCATCTGAGTTTTTAGTGTTTTTTTTTTTTTTTTTTTTTTTTTTTTTTTGCTGTGTGTTTTTTTTTTTAAAAAAAAAAAAAGAAGGCATAAAAATGAAGTACCTAAATTAGATTTTAAAATCTGTTCTCACTTTTTCACATCTTCAAAAATATTATGTTCATGTCTTCAGGAAAACTCTTTATTGTAGTTCTTTTGGATGTCACGAGCTACAAATAGTTTTTTTTTTCAAGAAAAAAATCTGCTTGGTTAAATCATGAGCATTCATCTTATATGGTTGATACGTAATAATTTTATTAGAAATGAATCATAATTTATTACTTTATCAACAGACTGCTGATTTACAAAAAATATCCATGACGCTCATGATCGAATTAATTTTATCACTTTTTTTTGTTTGTTTGTTTTTTTTCCCAGAAGTTCAATAGAACATCTCATGCAAGTTATTAAGATCCATATTCTTTCGTATATTAGCATGAGAAGAACACCCGTGAAAATCAGCGGGTGGAGGGGTATACTACACTGTGTATGTGATTTTCCTCAGAGCTATTCCTGTGCAGTAAAATAATAGCTCCTGTAAAGTCTGAGAAACCAGGCTGGTGTGGAAATCAGTGTGAAATCAGAATCAGGTTATTTGGCCCTCAGTTTGAAATAAAAGTCTAGCTTCCTAGGAAATAACCAATAATTAATTCTACATTCTACATGCGTTAATTGATTCTTAAATCAAAATTTCTGATAGCTTCTCCTTCTAAATCTAATTCTTATGTTATTTCTTTATTATAATTGTTATACTGGATTGTCCACTCATTTTTATATCGTGTGAATCAGTAGAAACTGTGATTCAGAGGAATAGTACTGATTTATAGCATATGTAAGTGAGAGGATGTTCAGGCATATTAAAGCTTCAGTACTGCAAATGCATAAGCAGGTGTTGAATTACTGACGCTAATGGAATTACTCACATGAGTAAAGTTAAGCGTGGACCTAAGTCTGATGTCTGTACTTAGGAATTTATATCATTTAAGAATATGGCTCACAATTTTTAAAACTTACTAATTGAATGTGAGCTACTGGGTTTTATTCTAGACAATTGGCTCGACCAGAGTTATAGTGACTTGATTCTAGAATAATTCCATCAGCTTCAGAGAAAATATGTGGATGTTTAATACAGTAAATAAGAATGCAGTTTGACCAATTCACTTAGCATCCCTACTAATATGAAGAAATACTTGCCAGAGTAAAGGAGAAGCACAGAACTGGACAATTATTAATACAAATGGTTTCAATCAAATGGTTAAATAGCTCATCAAAGACGTGGTTCATTTTGTAATAGCAGCTGGAATCCAAATAAAACCATCTGAGAGATGGGCTTTTTGTTGTGATGTTAGTGCAAAAAACAGAAAACTCTCAATGTGTCTTGAATTTCAGTGGGGTGTCATGAAACCATTATAGTTTTTTTTTTTTTTTAATGTACCACAAAACCCAAAGACAAAATTCCAAACCCACAAACTTAAAATACACGTGCAGAAGTTCATGCTCAATTCTAATTAACAAAGCTTACCTTTCTCTTGACCATACCCCATAGAGGTCATCATGTAACCTATTTAAATTGATAGTAATATTATGCACCACGAAATTAATTTTACATTGTATACAGTTTTTATTGTGACTTTATCTTCTTTCAAAAGTGCTTACTTTCTGATTTTGTGGATATTACTAACTGGATTACTTTTATTTTGGTTTTTACACAACAGTTATATTAGAAATTTGCTGTTTTATTCTTACCTTCTTAGTAAAAATCCTTTTATCACACAATGGGTAATTTATATCCATTACCAGCCCTTTCAATCCTTTTCAGTGGTGCTGTCAGTGCCTTTGGCACAGTAATGATTAATGTGATCTAATAATAGTGTGCCATTATATTACCTTAGTAAAACATGTACCAACATCCTATTCAGATCTACCAAATTCATAGCTTCCTATAATATTTTTGTTGAAAGACAGGATTACTATTTTTCAAAGCTGAATTTTTTTGCCTTTAACATATTTAATGAAATTCACAATTCTTTGCCATGGTAATCTTTATGCATGTATTTGGGCTTGATGGTTGAATTTTTATCATTCTGCATTATTATGATTTGTTAGGCAAATTGTTTGACATGTAAAGAGAGATGTGCATTACATTATTTTGTTAAGGGTGTATTTTAAGACTTCAGTACCTTATGATTAGTCACCTATATTTATCATAGATTGTAGAATGTAAAAATAAGCATTTGGGCTAAAATGTGTTTTTCTGCATTCTAACCCAGATACTGCCACATACTACAGGAGGCAAGGTTGATACTGCTCTGCCCAGCAGTACCAGTTTTTGTTATGGTGTCTTTGCTGTGGTGCTCTCTGTTCAGCATTTCCTTAATTCTGTGCCAACAGAAACATGCAGAATTGTGCCCAACTGTGAGTTGAAAACTGGGATCGTGCAGTGCTATGTCTCTTGTTTTCAATCCAAGATATGTATGTTTTATAAACAGATTCATGCATATGCACCATGTATTTGAGGTTCAAGAAGGAATAGCATTGCATGACCCCAAACTCCTATTGTCAGGTAATAGCTCCCCCCAGAAGAGGAAGAATTATCCAGAAGATATATTTATTGTGACAAAAAAACAATGGTGCTGGAGCATTGGAGTTGTGTATTTATGATGGCTTTTCCAGTCATACCACTTATGTACCTGATGCAGTGTGAGAGTTTGCTGCTCTTGCACTGAGCACAAACTCCCCCAGATCCCTGCTAGAGGAGGACTTGAGTCATGGCACGCTTTCCAGTGCAGAATAGGCGCACTTTCAGTGTGGAATATTGGGTTCATCTGTTTGATGTTGCTACTAATCAGCATGGCTGAAGGGTTAGGGTAACACTGCATCTTTGCAAAGCATCTTAAATCTTCATCACCTAAAGATGTCATTATTGCAGTCAGGGAGTAACACACTTAACACTGTTGCAGTAAAATCAAAATGAAACATTATGTCCACATTTTAACTCTTTGTGATGTTCTGTTAAATACCTACTCTTACAGTTTCATCATATCACAATAAATAATGAATGAGAAAAATATTTTAATCTTGTCAATATCAGCAATGTCTAAAAACAAGGAAAGTGTATGTATGCATTTATGTGGATTCCTTATTTGATTTAGGCTAAGCGATACAGCTGTAAAAGGATTTGAAATATGCAATCAATGTAAATGAAGAAAAATATTTTGAATGCAGTGCATAAACTGTGTGCTTCTTTAGACATATTTTTAGGAAAAGAAAAAAAAAAAAGATGATTGTCACACCATATAACAATAATACTACTGGAAAAATATGCAGCAGCTTTGTTTCCTGCCATGGTAAAAACAGTTTTAAGTCTTGGTCATTTAAATCAAAGACATTTTCATCTCTTCTGTGTGGCTCATTCTTCATGATGTAACAAGAAATAAGGGGAAAGGTTTAAAATCTTGCCTTAACATTGTATTCAAAATGTTTAAAACAACTTCAAATAGATGCTTCCATCTTTTTAGTAATAAATACATGTACTTATTTACTAAACAGAAAAACCTTTCATGAAGTACTCTCCAAATTCAGTTTACTAATGGAGGTATAATTTGTTGAAGATCCAAAAAGGGTTGAGCTAGTCTTTAATTAGGTATGCCTTAGGTTGTACTGTAAGTCACTGGACTGTCTCCTATGTTGACTGCATTATCATACTACTTTATTACTCTAGATCCTGCAGGTGTACTAGCCAAAGAGCCAAGTTGGCTTGTAAACAGGTAGCTTCCTTTCTTGGCTAAGAACAGAGTTGTCAGTGAAAAATTTCTCCCCCATTTCTTTACACGCAACCCCAAATAGGTGCATTCTAGTGCAGAATAGACTTTTCCATTGTCTGAAGAATTTTCAGAGCCTTGTTGTTTTTTTTCTTCTGTTGTTCCTTTCAGTGGGAGATTGTATTAATTGCATGAGGGACTGGCTTCCATGGGGGAATTTTGTCTTTTTCTTTGGTAAAGTAGGATTGGACGTCAATGAATTGGCCAGTGAGTGATTATTTCATCTGCACATCTTTCCATCTTCGTTCTGGTGGGATAGAGGCTCTTACGTGTTGTCTCTGGGACTATGGCTGGTTAGAAACAGGGTGTGGTGGGTCCTGATGTGGTTGCAAAAGCAGTTAAAAAGCATGATTACAATTCATTGTCCTTGCTTAGGTTTCTGTCTGTATTGCTGTACTGTGATCTTGAATGAACTTACGTAGACTAGGAAGCGGTCTCTTTTGTGTGATTCTGAAAGAAAGTACCAGTAAGCCTTACTCTGCCTACCAGTAAGTAGAGTAAGAAAAATAAAATAAAAAGCCTAATTTTTGAAGGTAGAAAAGCACAAGAGGAAAATATTTTAATCTTTTAAGACTAATTTTTATCTCCTTTGAGGCCATCAGGAAGAAGTAGCAACTAGTCTTGTGTTATATTACTAGTCACTGAATTACTTGTGTGACTTTAGTAATGAAGCATAAATGTTCTCTTGGTTCCCCTGTGGGCATAATACCATTTACCTGTATCGAAAATGCTTTGTAATTTAATTAACACTTGGAGTGCTCTTTGAGATCCTTAGCTAAAAGCAGGCAAAACAAGTCAATTGTTAGAGAAATCCCAATATATCCCCATTTAAAAAAAAAATAATACACTTTCTCTTGACTTCAAACCTCAATAAATGTTTGATAGGGGTTTTGGGTTTTGTTCTTACTGGTCCTTAGAGTCAATTATTCTTAGTGATTTGCATAGGTGCAGTGTAGGTATTCCGTTTTTGTTCTATGCAGTATTTTGGTGAATCATAAATTACCAGACCCAGTGCTGGGAACCTGTTAGAGAAGCATGAGAATAGAGATACATTTTTCAGGAGAGAACTTGAGTTGTGCTAGGAAAATTCTGCATTATCCTTCAATAGATACTTTTTATTATTTTAGAGGATTATTATTTTCAGAGGAATATTATTTTTATTTATTTAGAGGATATTATTATTTTTATTATTTTCCTAATTTTTAGTTGTGCACTAATAATAATAGCTTGTGCTTTGTTTCATCAAGTATGCCAGTATCTTGCTGATAAATCATGTATGACTGCACCATTGTAACTACAGCTATTCAAAAGTCATATCTAATTACCAGATCCTGTCATGGCCAGGTCACTGACCAGTGACCAAATCAAGTTTTTCCTTTGAATAGACAATGCCTGTCTATAAGTACGTACCGATCCAACTTTTGACTGACTCAAATATTTTTGGGGTATGCACTTATGTTTGAATACACACATTCGTAAGCCAGTGGTTAATAGGAAGACTTCTTCTTTTTTTTTTTTTTTCTTCATTCTTCTCTTACCTCCAGTGAAGGAGTATTATTAAGAGAAGCAGAAACAACTTCAGCAAGCTAGCTGCAACTTCAATCCATCCGTGTTTTCTATGTTGTTTTGCAAGCAGCCAAACATCTTTCTCTAGAATCATAATCCCTATCTCTTTGCTCCCAGGTACGTAATTCATTCTCACATTTCCTTACAAGCTCCATTCATTCATCTGGGATTAGCTGCCTACCATTCAATTTTCTTTTTGGAGACTATAGAAACAGCACATACTTACCTGGATACAGCTAGGCTCAAGTTTCTCTGGAAAAACATACAAGTTCACACATTTTCCCTTTTTATACCTACTTTTTGCTACTAAAAGGAGTTTAAGCAGTCTTTCAGATAAGCAAATAATCTTAATGAGCATCTTACAGCCAGCAAAAATGTTGCACACCTGTTTGTACACAGCCTTGATGAAACATCTCAAAGTTATGCTAAGCAAGTCTGCCATTCCCTTCTGGTATTAAATATGCCATTATCTTCAAGTTTTAAGTTGTGCTATTTGTGTAATAGCACATAATAGCACCTACAAGGGAGTTTATATCTTTCTTATTCTTTTCTTCATCTTCTTCAGCAGTTGTTTCAAAGAACCCTTTTGGCCTTGCTTTGATAATTTAAATAGACAGTTTTCTGCATCTGTGAATGAAATTGAGAGCTGTTTGTCCTCCATCTTTCATGGAGACGAGGGAAGGCCAGTATTGCTTAAGCAACCAGTCGCTTCTTTTCAAATATGTTAGAGTAAAACAGGCTCAATTAGCAGAAATTGTTGATATTTTTTTGGAGTCTAGAGTGGACTTTCTTTCCTCCTTTATTTTATTTATTATTTTTTTTTACCATTTATTACCACAAAATATTTGGAGGAAAGGTAAAATGGGAGATGCCTGTGAAGTTTCTACACCTGCACAGCTGAAGTGACAGGTAATAGTGCTGGGCAGAATTGCAACTGTGCAGTTGTGACATTGACATTTGTGCCTCTATAAAGGATTTTAGAATACAATAGTTCAGTTGGAAGGGACAAAGATTGAGACCTACTGCCTCACCCATTTGGGGTAGTTTACTTTGGGAAGAGGTAAAAATGTAGAACGTACAATACTCAATCACAAAGTGATGAGTTTTTCTCCCTTTCTTCCTCACACACTTCCTCTAGAATATCACATTTTTACTGCATAAAAATAGTGTGCATTTTAACTCTCTGAATAGTGATCTGATGTGTTGCTTTGAATGCACATTATCTTGTGAGTTAAACACTGGAGGAAAATTCTTTTGTTTCTTTTTTTTTCTCCTGTGGGTAACTGCATTGCATAGCTGACCAAATATGCCAAGGCTATGGAAAAAGAAAAAATGGCAAGATGACTATTTCCCCAAAACAGTAAACACACATTGCAGCCTGGGTTCTTATTACAGAATGCAAGATTTTACTTTTTGAATAACTACTGTATTTTAACAATAGGCATCAAGTGGTTGCTATGTGATACACAACAGTGTTTTTCATGAACTTTTGGCTGCTGAATAAGCACAGCAAATATGGGTTCCTACCCTTTTAGTTTTCTGGGTCAATTCGTTTTGCACAAAGGAGAGAATGATAATTTGAGTTGTAGGCAGAGAATGTTTTCTTCACATGGCAAGAAAGATGAAAGCTGTTTTTATTTGATTTCTTTTTAAATTAAAAATTATAATTTTTTATAGAGTTAGAAATAATTATCTTATTACTAAAGGCATCCTGTAAGCTTGTTATAGAGTCTCTCTGTAAAATAATTGTTGGTAGTCACTGCACAGTAAAAGTGGGGAACAAGGAGAGGAAACATAGAAATACAAACACATATGTAACTTGTGAGTGTGTGTGTGTGTGTGTGGGGGGGGGGGGGCGGTGGGACTTGATTTGATTATCCCAGAAGTAAAGACCTGGACAAATACTTTCTGTTTGTTAGGTGTTGCTGGCTGATTACAGACCATATAAAGGTTTTCTGAGCTGCTGTTCTGTTCTCTAAATGCTCATCCCTTTCCTACTTCTAGGTCAGAGATGACTGTCTATCAGATTTAGTTGGCTTCCTGATGGGGCACCACATTGGGGCTGCTTTTATGTTCTTATCTCCCATTCTTCTGTTGTCAGAATCCCACTGAGCAGGATTTCTGAGATCTGTAGCCTGGATCTGTGGATTTAAAATCCCTGTGAGAGCAGGGGCTGTCACCCAGTGATGCCAGGAGGGACTGGTGAGGAGGCAGAAGAGCAGACATATGTCAGCAATGGAAGGTGCACCACTCTGTTGTATAGGGTTAATGGCAGCTTATGTGGAAGAGGAGGAAGACTCCAGAAGCAGGGACGAAGGAGGTGGTTTGAAAATAAGGGGAAGAAAGGCCATTCAGGGGAACAAAAAGGGAAAGAAACATAAATTCGCTGAATTATCTCAGTGGATGTAGTCTTCTATTTATGTAATTTATATAAATCCATTAGATTAAATAAATTTGCACTGATCTGTACCAATTACTTCTGCTGAGAAGTTTTATGGTGTTTGCTATTGCTTTGTTTTGCTTTTCTTGAACATAGTCAAGCCATTTCTTCTTACAGTTATTGTGTCATAGATTCTATGTCTTTATCAACCAGTAGTGCGTGTTTCAGCTTTCTTGGAACATTTCCTTACAGAGGAGAATCAAGGAAGTTATGACATATCCCTATCCCAGGTCACAATGTCCAGACAATCTGCAGTGTGTTTTTTTTTTTTTTTTTTTTTTTTTTTGTTTTGTTTTGTTTTTTCCATTCTGCCCAGTGGTGGTCCTCTCAAAAGCAGCTATTGCCCCTTTCTTGTTAGATGTATTTCAAATGCAGTTTTGAGGTACGTAACTTTTGCAGGGACAAAATTAAGAATGCCAAAGGTCATCTGGAGCTCAATCTAGCTACTGCCGTTAAAGATAACAAAAAACGTTTCTATAAATACATCAACACAAAAAGGAGGACTAAGGAGAATCTCCATCCTTTACTGGATGCAGGGGGAAACTTAGTTACAAGAGATGAGGAAAAGGCGGAGGTGCTCAATGCCTTCTTTGCCTCAGTCTTTAGCGGCAATACCGGTTGTTCTCTGGATACTCAGTACCCTGAGCTGGTGGAAGGGGATGGGGAGCAGGATGTGGCCCTCACTATCCATGAAGAACTCGTTGGTGACCTGCTACGGCACTTAGATGTGCACAAGTCGATGGGGCCGCATGGGATCCACCCAAGGGTACTGAGGGAACTGGCAGAGGAGCTGGCCAAGCCACTATCCCTCATTTATCAGCAGTCCTGGCTATCGGGGGAGGTCCCAGTTGACTGGCAGCTAGCAAATGTGACGCCCATCTACAAGAAGGGCCGGAGGGCAGACCCGGGAAATTACAGGCCTGTCAGTTTGACCTCAGTGCCAGGGAAGCTCATGGAGCAGATCCTCCTGAGAGTCATCACACAGCACTTGCAGGGCAAGCAGGCGATCAGGCCCAGTCAGCATGGGTTTATGAAAGGCAGATCCTGCTTGACAAACCTGATCTCCTTCTATGACAAAGTGACGCGCTGGGTGGATGAGGGAAAGGCTGTGGATGTGGTCTACCTTGACTTCAGCAAGGCTTTTGACACTGTTTCCCACAGCATTCTCCTCAAGAAACTGGCTGCTCTTGGCTTGGACTGGCGCACGCTTCGTTGGGTTAGAAACTGGCTGGATAGCCGGGCCCAAAGAGTCGTGGTGAATGGAGTAAAGTCCAGTTGGAGGCCAGTCACTAGTGGCGTTCCCCAGGGTTCAGTACTGGGGCCGGTCCTCTTTAATGTCTTCATCGATGATCTGGATGAGGGCATTGAGTGCACCCTCAGTAAGTTCGCAGATGACACCAAGTTAGGTGTGTGTGTCGATCTGCTTGAGGGTAGGAAGGCTCTGCAGGAGGATCTGGATAGGCTGCACCGATGGGCTGAGGTCAACTGCATGAAGTTCAACAAGGCCAAGTGCTGGGTCCTGCACCTGGGGTGCAATAACCCAAAGCAGAGCTACAGGCTGGGAGATGAGTGGTTGGAGAGCTGCCAGGCAGAGAAGGACCTGGGAGTGATGGTTGATAGTCGGCTGAATATGAGCCAGCAGTGTGCTCAGGTGGCCAAGAAGGCCAACAGCATCCTGGCTTGCATAAGAAACAGTGTGACCAGCAGGGCTAGGGAGGTGATCGTTCCCCTGTACTCGGCTCTGGTGAGGCCACACCTCGAGTACTGTGTTCAGTTTTGGGCCCCTCGCTACAAGAAGGACATGGAGGTGCTTGAGCGGGTCCAGAGAAGGGCAACGAAGCTGGTGAGGGGCCTGGAGAACAAGTCCTACGAGGAGCGGCTGAGGGAGCTGGGCTTGTTCAGCCTGGAGAAAAGGAGGCTCAGGGGTGACCTTATTGCTCTTTACAGATACCTTAAAGGAGGCTGTAGCGAGGTGGGGGTTGATCTATTTTCCCACGTGCCTGGTGACAGGATGAGGGGGAATGGGGTAAAGTTGCGCCAGGGGAGTTTTAGGTTAGAAGTTAGGAAGAACTTATTTACCGAAAGGGTTGTTAGACATTGGAACAGGCTGCCCAGGGAAGTGGCGGAGTCACCATCCCTGGAAGTCTTCAAAAGACGTTTAGATGTAGAGCTTAGGGATATGGTTTGGTGGGGACTGTTAGTGTTAGGTCAGAGGTTGGACTTGATGATCTTGAGGTCTCTTCCAACCTAGAAATTCTGTGATTCTGTGTGATTTTCTCTTCTGTATCAGAAACTGCTCCACTTCCCCCACCCTACGCCCCAAAAAACTATATTTATGGTAAGAGTTGATTGCTTGCTCAAAGGGAGAAAGAGAGAAAGTCTTTCATGGATGACATTTTTAATTTATTCTTTTCCATAGAAATACAATTTAAAGCATTTATCACTGGGATAATTTTCTGTCTCAAAGTCATATCAGACGCAAAGCTGTGTTCATGGCCATTTCTTCTAGCTCACTGGACAGCTGTTCTGCCTGAAAAGAAAGAGAAGATCACATATCAATCAAAGACTTGATACATAAGGAGAGTTCTTATGCTCTTTGACTGATGAAAATCCTGGCTGTGAGCTCTTGATCTGACTTCTGGTTTCTTGATTTAGAGAATTGCATTTATATTTTACAATAATATCTGCTGATTTTTATTTATTTTTTAAATGTTTCCTTCGTGTATTTTGTAGACTTAGATTAGATACTAAGAAGCAATTCTTTACTCAGAGGGTGGTGAGGCACTGGAACAGCTTGCCCAGAGAAGCTGTGGATGCCTCATCCCTGGAAATGTTTAAGGCCAGGTTGGATGGTGCTTTGGGCAACCTGGTCTGGTGGGAGATGTCTCTCTCCATGGCAGGAGGGTTGGAACTAGGAGATCTTTAATGTTCCTCCCAACCCAAACCATTCTATGACTCTGCCATCTTGATGCTTGGAGGGTGGTTTGAACTCACCTTCACTGATGAGAACAAACACTTTTCCGCCTCTGTGATTTGATTGACCCTCTTCTCAATGGCACTGCAGGCAGAAATTAGTGCTACTTAGTAGAAGAAAGACTCCATCTTTACTTAGTTTTGCTGATGCTGAACTAGTGATTTCTAGTGGAAAAGGACTGAAAGGTTGAAGGGCATGCCCAAACTGAAGCCTTCTTAACTAGTACAGATGCCTGTGCTTGCTTATTGTTCTGCATTTCTGCGACTCTATTAAACTGAAATAACTAACAGGTAATAAATTCTTTTTTTATTTTTTTCTTAATTTATTGCTAATTATGCATTTACTGTTATGATAATTTAAAGAAGATTTGAAGTACATTAAACATTCCTTGTTTTTTTAAAAAAGTACTTTATTTGACTTACTAAATGTGTATATACAGTAACAGAATTAAGTTTAGTGCATGCCCTTTCATCTGGAAGTGTAGGGTGAAAGATATGAGTGAACTTAGATGCTACAGTTTTAGCCTAGCTGCAATTACCCTCCAGAATGGAAACTGAATCTCCGACAGAGGGTTTTCTGGCTGCATTTCAATATGTGTTGAGTGTTGGAGTATGGATGAACAGCACAGGGCGGCATGGTGCAGCTAGACTGGAATCAAGCTGTAGGCTGTCTTGGAGACCTAGCAGCACAGGGGAGCTATTAAGATAATTTGGACTTTTTTTTTTTTTTTTTTTTTTTTTTTTAACAAGGAAAACGCAAAAAATTGCAACAAAAAAACACCCACACCTAAACCCCAGAAGACTCTTGTATTCACCTCTTGGTGCTCTTCAAAGACATTGTTAGCAGTTTGTTGTGTGTTCATGCCAAGTTAGTATTTGATGGTGTCTTCAGGCCCTGGTCAATACTACATGGGACTCAGCAGAATACGGATACACTATATTTTGATGTGGATGCTTACCGAAGGAGGTCTTCCGTTCTCCAAGCCAGCAGCTCTTGACTTGGATAAGGTTTTGTGAGGGCTACTTTGCCTGGATTATGTTATGTGGGACTGCAAGAAAAACTGAGGCATGATACAGCTAATTATGCAGTGAAAGAGACATAAGAAAGGAAAGATGTGCCAGTATAATTGCAGTAAATTCTTGTATTTGTATATGCTTAAAGTTGTTCTGATGCAAAATTTCCTGAAGCAAAGGAATTTATTGATTTTTTTTAGCAGATCTTGGATCATATTGCTTGCCATATTGGATCAGAATATTGGGCCGTCAAGTGCCATTGATTATGACCAGGAGCAGAAGATTTAGAGGAAGAGGCAAGAAACCCGTGATCAGTCATTGTAGGATAAGCTTTCCTTAAGGATGTTGTAATTATAAGTGGGACACATGGCAAGTGTGTACAACTTGATAGTTCCAAACCAAGGAAAAACAATGGGGATGATTTAATTCTCTTATGTTTTGAAATAAAGAAACATTAGTTTTATTTAATCAATAGACTCGAGGGTTTGATGTATGGATGAAAACTTACAATCAGTGGAATAATATTTCTGGTTAAGCACTTCTCATCAGGAACTTGTTTGACCTGTGGGCTGCTTCATTTTTTAAACTTAGATGTCTCTATTACAGAGCTTGTAAAGAGTGTTGCAGTGGCAGCATGGGGAATGTGTGCTAACATAGACGCATCTTACAGGAAAGGAGATAAACCTTTTTCTTTGTACACAGACACATACATGATTTATCAACCATTGTATTACTCTGTCTTTACTGTAAAATGTACAGTTTATGTGTATTCCTCTATCTGTGTAGGATTAGAAACTGTTCTGTCTTGTTTTGGGGAAGAGGATTACTCTATAGATAAAGGCAGATAATTTACTTTTAGTGAAACACTGCAGCTTACGGACAGCAGAATCAACTTTCTTGAGGCAAAAGGAATTGATATGGAACATAATATATCTGACCACTCAAAGGAATTTAAAGATTACATCAGAAATATATTATAGAAAATTAGTTGACTATTTTTTTTTCAGTTATCCTAGAATCATTGGATTTAAAAAACAACAAACATTGTAAATACCGAGTACCTTGAAATTCACCAATTTTACTGCATGTACGATTGGCAGCATTAAATGCTAATAACTCATTTAAATATGAAACATCTGTACATTATTTAGGGATTTTTCATCTGTTGATTTGAGAAATGAGGATTTTGAGTCTTTGTATTCATAGTTGTGTGTTACTTATATACAAAAGCAGTCAGCAATGAAATAATAGTCCTAAAATATACTATATGTGGTTTTGTGATTAAGGTACCAAATGCACAGTTTATAAAGAGATACAACATCTGTGGCATTTGATTTTAGGTGTGGCAGCAGCAATTATGATTTCATAATAGTGGGAGTAACATGGTTCAAAAACACAGTGAGAAGATTGTTTTTTATACACTGCAATGTAAATTTTTAAAATAACAGTGTAATTTTTACATTTCTTACTGGATATGGAATAATTCATTTTAGAATAATTTATTTTCTACAGGTAAAAAATAAAACATATATCACTGTGGAGCATAGTATAATGCGTTTAATTTTTATGAGTGAGTTATGAAGACGTACAACTCAGAAGCTAGGATAAACATCATATTCCTTAATTAATCCATTATGCTATGACAAGTGTGCCATTTTCATTACCCTAAAAAAAAAAATGTGTCTTTTTTATATTAGAAAACCTTTCTTTTAAAACCATAAAAGTTGTAAAATCTTACACATCAAAAACTATTAAAGAGTTAGATATCTTACAACTCTTCAAGGAATTTAGATAAAGGCCCATCATTGTCTGGTAATCACATTCAAATATGTTCTTTAGCTCAAATGTTTTAGAGTGTGTAGATGGAGTTCCCCCATGTTTAAATGAATCCAGACTTAAATTTCAGCTAGTGAATGCAGATGAATCTATGGTTGAGCAATAATATAGGAACAGTAGTGGAAAATGGATGAAAAAACACACCACACAACCCCAAAACAAACAAAACCACCAAAAACTCAACAACAACCCCTTTTAAGATCTCAAAATTCAGCATTATAGATGTATATAGCTTCTGAGGCAGCATATACAGATCTATAATGAATATTTTTCTCTTCTGGGTCTTACAGCTTTCAGCCAAGATTCTCCCTTCTGCCCCCAGATCCCCGGAAAATGTGGTGTATTCATTTAAAGGAAAGAAAGCTCTTTATAGAGCTTTATAATTTATAGATGAATGAGCTAGAAAATATCCACTTCTGCTTGACCCCAGTAGTTGCAGCTTGGGGAAGTTATTCATTTGGTTTTGAGTGTGTGGGGGTGTCACATCTAACTACATTTTTATTTACAGATGAATGTTACTTTTGTAATTATAAATATTTTGCATTCACAGTAAAGAATCTGCAAGAGTTTTAATCATCCGTTGATTAAAGAATTAAACCTCGCCACACTCCAACTAGCTAGGTAAGTTGTACTTGCACTAAAGATCAGAGTAACCGTGGTGTAGGAAGGTGGGGTGATACTTTATTAAGGTCTGTCATTGGCACATGTTGGAATAGATGACAGATTTCTCACTTCCTTTTCCGTGACTTATTGTCAACATAGTGCATCTATTTGATTCTATCATAGGGGAACTAATTTTCTGAAATGTTCTATTTCACATTATATAGTGGAGCCAGGTGCTGAAACAATTACTTGTAACTTCTCTACAAACTATATCAGAATTTCCTTATATCAAACCTCTGAGTTTTTATGCATGTACACTTTGTGTGCCCAAGAGCAACTGATCTTTAAGGTATTTATGTGAAGACATTTTTATATGATTTTAATGTTAGGATATCAGTCACTAGCTGTCATTTCTAAAATCTGATATTAATAGAATTCAGTATTTGTCATTTTACATTGAAATAAGAACAGACATAAGATAATACAAAACAAAACATTATTAATGAAAAAAATCAAATTAGAGATTGTTGTATATTGAATACAATAAATGTAATATAAATTAGTACAATACAAAGAAATGTGGTTTTCTGCCATTTCAGCATTAGAGCATTAGAAGAATTGCACTGTTTTTCTCCATATATCTGTGTCACCAGGTTGTTATTTCTTTTGTTTAGTCACATAATAGAATGTGTTGAGACATATTATCCTCAACTTGTGTAACAGCCTACAAATACTGATTGCAGTTTGAGCTTGTTATGGAAAAGTATTGCCCTGTGGATTGAGAAAATGACCAACAGCGGACTATAATCTATGAAGCTGAGAGTAAAATAGCCAACTAGAGGTCATTTTTCAAACCAAAGGGCAATAGTTTTCTACTATAAAGTGAATATTACAGTCAGTATATGTTTTATTAAACCGTTTCAGAAACTTGGGAGCAGTTTCATTTAAACTTCTTGCTTGATGTGGCTCAGAGAACAGGCCCAGGGCAGCTCACAAAAAGGTCTGGCACAGTCTCTATAATAAATATTCTGTATACTCAGTAATTGTGAAGGCTTTAGAGCCTTAATGGTGAACAGCCATATCCTGCCACCATTCTGCATCCTTAGCAGCAATTGAAGTCATTAAGGTTTGTGTATAAAAAATCATTGCAGGGCACTGTTTCTCACTGTAATACTATTACAAACTAGGGCCAAACTACATAGGGAAGCCAATTATGGCTATTACTCTCTAAAAGTTTAAAAAGAAAATACCTTTTCATTTCTCCATACCCTTTCATTGTGTTTTTTTTTTTTTTTTCCTACTGAAGTATGTCAACAATGGATCTCTTTATTGGCTGTCATATGGGAGTGATTGCTTAGTGCCTTGGTCAATAAGAGGATTTCCATTCTGGAATAACAGAAATAACAGTAAGACACATGGACTAAGTAAAACCTTTATTCTCTTCCTTTAACACACCTTGCACATCCATAAAGTATTCTGTCATCCTGTGGCTTGGGAACAGAGATGCTTTCTGGAGCCATTACTATGAGTAACTTTTACTGTTATCAGATTGCCAGCATAAAATCCTAGGTAAACTTCAGGTTTCAGAAAGTCACAAGCCTTCCTGCAAAACAGGGGACAGGGGCCAGAGGAAATCCAAGAACAAGACCATGGTGACTGGAGCACAATAAAGCCGAATAAAATCTATCTCAAATAGTTTTTTTTTTTTTTTTTTTTAATTTTTCAGAGGCCTCTTTCACTCTCTTATATCACCTTGTTGTCTACCTTCTAGGATTTCTAATTTTCTATTTTGGGGAAAAGCTGACAAATTGATCCTGCTTCTGTGGCATAAGCATGTCATAGTCCAATACTACTACATTTTTGGCAGTAAACATATCTAAGTTACTGCATGCCTAAGTTACAAGTTCATGGGTTGTGATTATGTATGCAAATTGTGCATTCATATAACCATAATTAGAAATTTCTTTCTGTAATTGCCAGATTAATGCACTGTTATAGCTGTAGCATGGGCAAATTAGGTGCAAAAGTTTTTTCTGTGCGTGTGTTTAAAAAACAGACCTTACATACATACGTATGTATATACTACGCAGGCAGACATAATTTTCTAATGGTCATAATTTTAAAGTCTACATAAAACTTTGCCACCTCAGTAAGGGTGATGGATTAGATTAATAAGAATTGGAGCAGCAAAAGATCTGTTACAAAACTTGTCCATCTTCTTGATGTTTCAGGATTGTTTTCTACAGTGCATTTGCTAATACTTTGACCAGAGCAGATTTAAATGTCCCAAACAGTCCCCACTAAAGTTTCACAGAATTCAAAGGATATTTTCCTGATGCCTTAAAATAAAGTCAGCAGTTTACCTTGTTATGTTATGACTTCAAGGATCTGTCGTGTGTATCTGTCCTTGGAGCTTCCATGCTTCTAAATATTTGTTAAAAAGTTGCCATAAATTATTTTGGTATTGACTGTGCCCTTTTCTCTCATTCTCTACCTAGAATTGTGGCACCAGTCAGATTGTGTTATTTCACAGAAATATAAAAAAAAAAAAAAAACAACCTCCACAAACCCCCAAAACTTTTACAGATCAAAATTCTGGGCCAAAGGAAAATGGCACTATTAATTTACTACTGCATATATTACATAATATATATGAACATTCTCTCTGTATGATTATGCATGTAGTCTGTGTTCATTGCTAGGAGAATGGTGTTTAGCGGTCTGTCTGATTGTATTGCACACTGTACAAACATATAATTAATCTCATTTTTAGAAATGCATAGCTCCAAGCTGAGAGTGTAGAAATATAGGGTTATTAGTTTCTAGAATGTTTTTATTACACACTTTCTGTTTTGATTGACAACTATTAATATTTTAAGATGACAGAACTAAAACTTATGTTGTGAGATAGCATCAAATATAGATAGCTAAGTAAACAGAAGCATGTGAGCAGGATAATATTTATTGTATAGTGTATAGCAATGTGGTAAGAGATTAGAGGGAGAATTGTTCTTCAAGAAGAATATTTGATATTTTACATTCTTTAGAAATACAAACACTTTAGAAATAAAAATACAGAACTGAACTTCACATCCTGTTTCTCCAGGGTAACGTAGATTTGTCACCTATCTTGGCTGCATTGTTCTTGAAAGCTTCCTTCCATGTTTCATGTTCTTCCCTTCTTTGACTGCCTGTGTAGGAGAGGCATAAGAGAAGATCCATCCAATATGTATTTTATAACTCTTCTGCTTTTCTGGTTGATGGTTTGAGATTAAAACCTTGTAGTTCTGACCAAAATTTGTATTGAACACTTCATACCCAGTCCTTTTCCCAGAGAGCTTGGCTGTCAAAGTAGATGAAGGATAGGAGGGGAGACAGGTCCAGTCAGAAGTTAAGGGGTATGCAGTAGGAGAGTCAGGAGGAGAAAAATGGAGCCACTGAAATAAGTCGGGGCAGTTTCTCATTTGGCAAAAGATCAATACTAGTTTTAACTGATTAAATACTAATTTTGTCTCCAGAACAAAAAGAATAGTTAGCATGAAGTATGTGCAAATTACCCATGTATTTCTAGTGAATATTTAATTAGAGGCTGGGTACGACTTATATAGCTTTCAAAAACCAACAAATAAACAGACTCTTATTTTCATGATATGATTCACCCACCTAAAATTACTTCTGATGTTCAAGTTAAAAAGAATGATCTGGGATGCTCAAAACTCACCTCAGAATGTTGTGCTTGTGCTTCTGCCCTCGCTGGACCCAGGACTGAGTTCAGGATGGGACAGCAGGATGTGCATCTTGTAAAAACTTGTAAATGTTTAACAGAGCATGTTAGGAAAAAAAAAAAAAAAAAAAAAAAAAAACTGGTTTACTTGATGTAAACTTTTATACCT
The DNA here is from genome assembly GCF_009819795.1 of Aythya fuligula. NCBI lineage: Eukaryota > Metazoa > Chordata > Aves > Anseriformes > Anatidae > Aythya > Aythya fuligula. The sequence goes on along the minus strand of NC_045570.1, from coordinate 1,417,882 downwards.
GAAAGGAATATAGCTGTGTTAATCTGGTGTTCTGTTTGGGCTAATTCATCCTAATTTAGGTTTAGCCTGCCTATTTTAATGCAGTACCTTGTGAACCTATCTTTAGTGGAAAAAGTTCAAACAAGCAATTCTTCAAATCATTCTCAATCAGGGTTTTGCAAATACATGACCAAGAATAACTGCTTGCGTCCTTCACATAGCACCAACATGAGTAGCTGTAAAATCACAAAATAACATTATTAGACAATTGTTTTTGCAAACTCCGATTAACTGGGGAAGCAAAATCAGTAAGATCATATCACCATTATTTACTCTTGTTTAAAGATTGTGTAAAGAGACATTTCCCCTTCAGTAAGACAAAAAGTATCCCAAGTATGTGTTTTTCTTATTTATTTATTTATTTATTTTGTACTTTTCCCTCAGCACACCTTTATGTACAATACCTGACTCATGATGGAGCTTCTAGGCACGACTTTAAATAGTTATAGTTTGTAGCTGAAATTACTTGTATTTAAAGACATTGTATTAAACAATAATAATAATAATAAAGTAACATGTGGTATGAACTGTCTGGTCAAGTTCAGTATTTATTCCTAAAATATAATACATCATACTTGTTTGAAAGTTTTCTTTTGGACAATAAACTCCTCTTCCCTCTTAATGGTAAGTGGCTGGCTGCTGCAGCATCTTTTCAGAGCACCTTTTGTATTTGCTTCAGCTTTTCATTGCTCAGAAGTGGCTTTTCTGTTGACCTGTACATGGCACTAGGTTGATGCCATTAAAAAAATAAATATATATATAGCCATCTTAAAAATGCTAATTTTAGTTTCTTGATTGATGAGAGTACTGGAGATGTTCATGGAAGTACAATGAAGTACATCATCTTGTCAATCAAGATGATGCGCCACTGTGTCTGACATATTTGTAAATTGTTACCAGTCCTGTAGACTTCTCTGTCTGAGCATCTGTGATGCTAAAGGTTCATCTCTTTTGGGTAGTACTATTAACACTTCAGAGTGATTCATCTAATGACCAGGCTCACTATGAGGAAGCATTGCTGTGTTGTGAAGGAACGGTGTCATGATGTATAAAGTAAACTAGTCAGTCAGCATGAGAAGAGAAAATAAATAAAAATAATAATAAAAAAAACCCTCTTCATATGATGGAAAAGAAAATGAAGAGGAGAATCTGTGGTGCATGATTGCTATTGAAAAGGAAGGCCCCCAAAAGACTATAAATGAAGAAATGTCATCTGGCTAATTTTCATAGTTAGGATAGGAGTGGTTTAATGGGGGGTTGCAATCATATTATATGCTTCTCTTGCCCTTCAAGAAATCTTTCTGGATTTTTCAGCCATGTTTCCTGTGAAGTTCTCTAGCATAGTCCAGTAGACTGTCCAGTGCAAATTGCAATGCTTTATTCTGAGATTCAGGAAGAATCATCTCAAATTTTACTCAAAAGCACCTCAACTACAGCCTTGCATCATTGGGCGTCAGGATTTCAGTGTCAGTACTGTTTCTATTTGAGCATCTTCTTTGTCTCCCACAAGTTACATTCTGTCCTCAAATGCTTGGGAATGGCATTGATATTTAATAGAAGCTACAAATGCATCAGAGATCAGATGGAAAATATGTATATAATGTGTTTACGTACTGCATGTGGCAGCTAGGCCTAGTAATGGAGTAATGCTTTAACATATACAGTGTATTTATTATACAGTCAAGTGGAAAAAGTGGATGTTTCTATTTATCAGTTGTTTTTTGTCTTGGGTGTTTCTATCTTTGACTGATACAAATATTTTTGAATCTAAACATATCTCCACAATAGTGTTGTGACTTTGTTCTGGATTTCTTTCATCTTAACTTATCAACACAGTATATGAGCCATTTTATCCTACAGTGTGATCATCATCCTAGTGTGTATTTGCTCATTAATGTCATGTTAAGATCTAAAGAAATATGAAAGTAGGAGTGAAATTTCTTTTTCTGTACTAATTTTGTATACTACTAATGTTAGGAAATCTACAGCACTGTAGCTTTGAAATAATTTTTTAAAAAGTATACACATTTCCTCCAATTGCTGTACTGCTTTCAGTCTTATATTAATACTCAAACATGACCTTAAACAGAAATTTTGACCAAGTCTCACTCCTTGTAAGGGGGCATAATTTTTTGGTGTTTATTGAAATAATTGAAATATCCTAGTGAAACACCCTTTGAGAACATATGTGTATAAAATACATATTTTAATCTCAATTTTTTCACTGAATGGATTTCTTCTTTAACTCATGTCCATTGCAGAAGTTCATAATGATCTGTTTTTTATATATCTGGTATTCATAGTGAAGACATTTTGAAAAGGGAAAGTACCGATGGAAAAATGTAAGACTTAACAGTTTTTATTAAAAAAAAAAAAAAATAATAATTTAAAAATTGCAAATTGGACATGCTTTTCCAAACGAGTCCTTTTTTCCCACAGATTTACCCTAGAAGTACTTCAAGACAATTTGTGCCTTTTAAACAAAAAACAACTCTAACACTGTTTTCTGGTTTTCAGCTAAAAACTGAAGTTTTCCTGGAACGGTGCAGAGAGAAGACAGAGAAAGGGATGTGTGGGTGGGTAAGGGAGACCACAATTTATGCATTAGGGTTTGGGTGTTTTGTCTAACTTAAGGTGTTGAAAATTCTCACAGCTGGAGCCTGCATCTCTTCCCTGACTAAACAGGGGGCCAGAACTGTGACAATCCTGGTCATATGAAGCAAAAGTTGTCCAAGTAGCTGCACAGGGTGGGTTATTTGGGGAGTGTTAAAACATGCATAAGGCCAACCATGTCAGGTCCCGTTGGGAGTGGTGGGGCTCCCATCTTTATCCTAAGAATGAGGACAAGGAGACCTTTCCCAGTTAGCAAAACCCCAAAGCACAAGGGGAACTCAATATGTGTTAGCTGTTCTAGTGAGTAGCAGGCAGTAGCAGTTATATAGACCAGTCTCATTCAGAGCTGCTCATTTTTTCTTGTCAGTTTAAACATCCAACCATCTATTCTGCTTGATTTTTATTCCTCAGAATTTTTCTTTCCTTTTTGGTGCCAGGTCATTACACACAAACTCATAATTAAAAATAAAAAATAATAAAAAAAAATATAAATGTTTTGTATGGTGAAAGCTTTTAATTTGAAAGACATGACTACCAGCATGTATTATATATATTCCTTTTTTTTTTTTTTTTTTTTCAGGGGAAGCTATGCAAATATTTTGATGGAGTTGAAATGCCTAGCTTACATTTAATGTTCTTAGATTCTTACGCTATATTGTGATACAGTATAAAAATACAAATGACAGAATTTAAGGAAAGTGTTTTGACTTCTCCATGGTAAACATTGCCATATTGCAATGTCGATTTTTGGCCAGTTTTGGGTTTGAACCTTTTTTTTTGTTTGTTTTTTGCTGAAAATTTAATTTTTAACAGATCTACCTATGATAATGAGTTTAGCAGCTCTGACTCTTTCATTTCAGTCCTTCCTGAGAATCGCTGTTTCTGCCTCTACTTGTTGCTTTATTTGCTTTATTATTTTTAGGAGCTGTCCGTTTTCAGTCCTCTTTAGGCTCTTTCCCCAGTAGCAGGAGGCACAGAGGTCTTGTTTCTTTTTTTTCTGCATCCAGAATATGAGACACAGTCTAGTTACTGACCTAGGTTTATTGCAGTAAATTGGCATTGTAGGGCACATTCTTCCCAACATCTTGAAGCTTTTAGCAAGTCTTTTCTCTTATTTGAGAACTGACACAGTTTGGCTTCTGTTTACTAAGGAGTCAAACAGTCCTACAACACTGATTTGCGTTTTCCTAACCCTATTCTAGTGTGCTTTCAATAACTTAGCAATCCCGTGTGAAACACTGCAGCTTTATTTACTTTTTTTTTTTTTTTTTTAATTGCAAACTAATACATCTCAGTAAATGAAGACCCATATTTAAGTCAACTTTAGCAGTTGTCGGTGTTTTTATTTGTGTAAAACTTCTGGCAGAAAAACTCCAGGAAAGTAAATGAAAAGGAGTTCTAACTAATTTGTTCATTTTTGTACTATCCTGTTAATGTACGTGTTTCAAGTATAACTTATAATAAATGTGTTGAGAATTGCTGGATCAAATTTCTTCTTTATTGACAGACATTGTCAATGCAAACTCTTCCAAATTAGCCAAATATGTTATTTCAAGGGGATGACCTTCCAGGCTTGGCACCACTGCTAAGAATATCAGTTTAGTTACCAATTACAGTAGTCCTGGCTTTTTTAATGATAGTTGTCTTTTTTTTTTTTTTTTTAATGCTTGGTACTGTATGAGATGAACAAATGTATTGCACAGTGTGAGCAATACAGTTTGTCACCCTGGCAATCACACTACCTTTTTCTCTCTGCAAGAACAACTATTATTATTTTTTTAATAATTGTTGACAACTGCTCAATTTATGATTAAAATCATCTTGATTGAAATATTTAAAATATTTTTTTCTGAACAGTTCAAGTCTTCATACACAATGTACTCTCCTAGTTTTCTGTACCATGTAGTGAGTCTTCTTTGTTCTGATGCAGCTTTCAAAGTGCTGAGAGGAATGCTGTGCTAAATACACTCTGCTGAGAGGGTCCAAGCAGCCAAGGGGGACTCTGTTCCCACTTGCTCACTTTGAGACAGCTCTTTGGCTGGGACAAATCAGAGTAGTAAGAGCAGAATGGCAGTTGTCATCATCTCCATCCTTGTCCCCAGCACTTTGAGCAGCCCCAGAGAAGATCCCATGTGGCCTCTCGTACCATCACCCTACCGTGCTTGTGGCCTCAGGCAGGAGTTGCCATGACCATCCTTCGTATCTTGAATTCTGTGAGGATGGCGGTCTGAGCACAGGCTGCAGGGGTACACAGTCCCTGGGCATGTGTTGAGCTCAATCAGAACATTCAGAGAGGGAAGGAAACTTCCTCAGTGTGGCCAAGGGTACAGCAGGGAGGGTTGGGTGGCAGCTGTTCCCATGAGTGAAGTCCAGTTTGGTTAGGGTCTGATGGTGGTGTCAGAATCTTGTGGAGATGGACAGAAACAGAAGGAAGGGATGACTTCTTGGGTTTGGAAATATGGGTGAGACCTCATAAGGGGGTTCATAGAGGGGGGGTTCTCAGTGTCTTAAACATTAGTACAGAGGAGGAAAAAAGGAGTGGTCTTGAGGGCAACACAATTTCTCCCTTCCCCATATGCCTCAAAAGACAAATCTCTTTTAATAGAAAATTCTTAATGTTTTCAAGGGAAGAAAATATTTCACTGGTGTTAGGTATCTGATCAACATTTAGGTATAAGTAGAGATGTTAAAACTGCTCGTTTCTACCCACTTCCCTCCAGGGTAATAGGTAGGAGAAAAGTTCTGGAAAGAAAGGCAAAATCAGGCTGAGAACTGAACCCAACAGTTGCAAAGAACAGACAGATGGCTGGGAGCTGGAACTCCAGTTCCAGTCTGTCTTTAAACGAAATAAAATACAATACACATTTTAGCTGAAGTGTTTGGGTGTGTGTGTAGGGGAGTACTCTGAAAGTTGTATCAGTTATCTAACTGGTATCAAGTCTGGTCTCTTCCCATGTATAAAAATGATTTTGTTAGTATGTAGGTCACATTACAGTACTGTCTAGTTATTGGACATTGGCTTAGATAACTGTTTGTGGAGTATTAAATGGTTTTGCTGCCTCAGCACACTTTTTAACTGGTATTTTTCACACAGTTGTGCTACTGAAAAGGAGCAACACTGCAGCAAAAATCAATTTATCTTTCTCTTCGCTATTTGTGTATTGTGAGCTCTTGTAGTGTTTTACAATTTGATTAATTGATATTCATTATACTAGATAGCATTTGTAATACTCCTGTCTTGCTCCTGGTACTTTTAAAACTTTTATCAGAATGGTTGGTTATTTATACAGGAAAACTCCCTAAAACAAGCAACAACAATATGAAACCAACAAGAAAATTAAAGCTAAAATTCACAAGGTCTAGCTCTAGATGTAAGGTTAAGCAGACTGGAACAGTACATTTGTTTTGTTTTCTTCTGTCATCTCCATCTTGGTAGTTTTACAGTGATGTATTGTGAACTGAATAAAAAAGTTGTGCAAGGTTCAGCTATAGAAGGAGGTAAAACTCTAGGCTTTAAAGTAACTTGTTTGTATGCATTTCACATGCAGTTGGTCTGTAGGTATTATTAATATCTATTTTTAGAATCAAGATTTTGATGCATAAAGTACGTATGCACAATGTGATAAAATCACAGCAATACTGTTTCTTTTCTGTTTCATTATGAAGTTTCTTTGACCCTGTGGTTTATTTTCAAACATTCAAGTTATTTGTTCTAGTGTATTCTTAAACAGGAGTTGTTTTTCTCCCTTTCAGAAAATGAGCACAGATGGTGATTGATTTTTCAAGTGCTGACATCCCTGCTTGAGAAAACGTTCCCACCTTCTTTGTGCTGAGCAAGTCAGGCAAACTAACATGATGATGCGATCATCAGTTTCATGCAGACATGCAGAATTGATTGACAGGGAAAAATTTAACATAAACCACACATTCTTCCAGTGTCTTAATTTTTTTAATGGTGTTTATTTGTAGGATATTAGCAGCAGTGGGGATTTCATTTAAAAGACACCAAAACTTATTTCAGCAATAAGGTTAAATTGAGAATTTTGCAGCACGAGCCCAGCATATATCAGTACAATTCATAATAGCTCTTCTGAGCCAGTTCTGAAGCTAAATGCTGTCACTGGCTAACTAGCCATTCTCAGGCCATTGCTTCTGTTTGCGTGACTAAATACATACAATTAAAGCCTAGCACTTTCATTCTCTATGAACTCATTGTTATCCAGGGTTCAAGTACTCAGATAATGGGCCAGAAGAAAACAGGCATATCATCAACCCACAGTGGCAGAAAACTGGTTGGTAAAATACATTTCTCATTATCTGATGCAGAATGAATGATGATCTTTTTTTTTTTTTTTTTTTTTTCCTCCCATAGATTTTATAAAAATTACCAAAAAATCTATAATTTCCCCAAGCATGCTGCAGCACCTCCACACTATGTCTGTATGCCATAATTAAGGTTTTTTATAAAAGCTTTTGCATTTATTCAAGGGGTTATATCTCAGTTTTTAAAATGTCATACAGGGTTCAAATTAACTGGACTCTGCAAATTCTCTCTGGGGGTGACTTTTTATTTTTGTCTACTGTTTGTTTAAATGTTAGCTAAAATACCAGCATAAATAACAGTAATGTAGGAAACAGAGCCATACTTTGAATAGCACATTAGTTGAAGGATTTGCTAATGACTTTCTACTGGACTATTTGAGGGGAGAAACTCTGTTCATTGTAAGCTGAACTGATAAGAATGACTTTAAACAGCTGTAGAGCTGTGTAGAGTGAGCTTTCTTGTCTGGGGGGGTCCACCAGATAAAACTTTCTACCAGCTGAATGAATGTTATAATGTTTCAGTGGAAAAAGAAAAATGATCTTTATCAAGCCTGCAGAGTAATTTTTGTCATCACCAATTTTTTAATGATTTTTGCATGCCTACTTAATGTGCATGTATGGCACTACAGTGACCTGATAGATCATAATGGCTCCAGAGGAGCCATTGCAGGCTATTGGACAAGTGATCTATGAATTAAAAATTCTTTAACAGATTTGAAGAAGCTATTATGGTTTATCGTGTCAGTGACACCTGCCTTTTTAGTATGTGGACTTACTGTGCACTTATGCCACTTGCACAGACCATAGAAATTATGTTGTTCAGAAGAGGAATGTTAGTGAGAGAAGATCTGAAAAAAGAAAAAAAAAAAAAGTTGCAGACGGGCTGAGATTTTGAAAATCTGGATTTTGAAAACTTACTAACTAATGTTTAGTGGACTTTCACTGTAGGGTTTCTGTATAGCCTGTTAACATAGGGAGGATTTAATGAAATTTGGGCTAAGATTTAACTTTTTACAAAGCTTGAAAGTGCATGCTGGAGTTGGATTCCAGCCCATCCATGGTAGTCTGTCATGGGATCTATAAAGCTGTGATTTGCAAAGCTGTACATTCTGACCTTAAAACCAGCATGACAAAGCATGACAATGCATAGTCTCAGTTGATTCTACCGCTAATTTCTGCACTGAACAAGTTATGTGATTTTACTATTAGGTTGTGGCAATCAGTGAGCTCCCTTTTCGTATTCCCTACATACTATTAAATCTCTGAAGAAGTGAATGGTTGAGGCATAAAATGATCTCCTTGAGTTTTCCCACACAGAAATGAGGCTTTAATTGCAATCACAATGGAAGGAAGAGATTACATTAGGTTAGGGCTGTGGAAATGATACAGATATCTACTAATAAAAGTGGGTTGTCCAACCACGGAGAGATGGGTGTTTTTATTTGGGTAAAGGCATACAAACAGAAATGTAGTGGCTCTTCATGCTGGAATTATGTTATAAACTCAACCCTCTCATGAAAGTGTTTATATGTACCTAGAACAATGCTGCCCAAAAATGTTGGACCAAGAATACGTTGTGATGTGAAGCTTTTGGCAAAATGAGGCTTGATCACATACCTGATGCTTTAAATAGTGTGGTAGGAAGAGGCTGTTATCACTGTTTAGCATCTTTGTGCTTTCTAAATGGGAATTTTGAGAGTGGTGAGAATTGTGGATCAGCAGTGGACTACATGGTCTAGCTTTGTTGACATCAGGTTGGGAAAATTCCAGTTGTTTAAATGCATGTGTTGAATGGTTGATATCCATTTTGACTTCGAGAGACATGGGAATGTACTGTGACATTGGTTTCTGTAAAGTCTTGTGGAAGTCTATTTTGTGGAAGTGGTGCACTGCTAGCTTCCTTCATGGTTCAGCCCATCAGTTTGCTCCAGAAATGCCTTTTGTTGCAGTGACATATATATTGTTCTTGCATTTTTATTCATATAACTTGTTTGGGAAGTTGCAATATGACAGGATATCCAAACACATGATTAACAAAATGTGCTTTGCCTTTTTTTCTATGATATATAACAATGTGGGATAATTTCTTAAGAGACAGTGAGCATATTTCATGTATTTTGATTCCCAGCTCAGATGGCTTTTTTTCTTCTTTATGGAAACCACAATTTGCAGAACAATGAAGGAGTCTGGGAGTTGGAATAGCCTATTTTAAAAATAAACACACACATATATATATATACACACACAGTGGAATCTGAAGGTAACCTAACTGTTGGTTCTAGCTACCAATTGAACGTGGTCCTCAAATCTAACATGTAGTCATATTGATGACTGCCTGTGACAAACAGGCTAAAGTGGCCCTTCTTTTCAAAAACAATATAAAGTAAAAAGTAGAAAAACAAGAGCACACTTTGCATGTGCATTAAACCTATTTTTTGACATTTGCTTTTTTTTTTTTTTTAAGTATCTATAAATAAGAAACTTAGCTCTGAACTTAAAAATAAAATAGATCTAATTTAATAAAGAAGTCCTGGTCATGTGAAGTTGCAGGTGCTGGTGGTGTTTGGACATGAGCATAACCCTAAAACAAGACACAAATGTTAAATGTCTGCTCCAGACAGGATTCATACACTATGTGATGGAATTTAGATTCTTAAATCTTTATGTGCGATGCTTAGTAATATAAAATTCTCAAAGTGTCTAGGCACCTTATTCAGGTGACTGTCCATGTAGGTCCAGGTAGGTTCTTACATACACAGAACTAACACCTCTTCCTGTTCATATCTAGAACTTCCAGGTTTTTGCATGATGGTGGTGCCTGATGCAGGATCCTGGAGCTCAGCCAGGTGCCTAATAGATATTGCAAGACCCAGCTCCTAGATAAGTGCTTTATTGGATGTTGATAGAAGTGCTTTGTTTAATCAGGACTGTGGCACTCCTGGAAATTCTAGAGTGATCATATATGTAATTCATTTTGTTTCTATTCAGTATTTGTGAGTCCTGTACATTAGGCAATTGTGAAATATTTGGAAAACACATCACTGAAAGTAACATTTCACATATGTATTTTCCTATAAGTGTGTTTAACTGTTAATGAAATCCATGGGACTGAAAGCTGTTGAGACAGAAATCTTATTCAGGAGACTAGAGCTGTATTGCTCTCTGACTCATTTGATCCTCCCATATCTCCTTTGGGATGCAACCGTTTTTAAAAGGAATTACAAATAGCAGTAGAAGAATAGCTTTGCTGGCTATTCAGTCCATGGTGTTTCAACATAGGACGCAGATTAATGTAATTTATTGTGTTGACTTTTTTTTTTTTTCTAACATCTGCTCAGTACATGCAAACTCTTTCTGTATAAGCTCTGAGGAGCCATCAGTTGGTAGCAGTTATAAAACACTGGGTTAGATATACACTGGTGACTTGGAGGTAAAACTCTTTATGCATTGGCTCTCCAGTGCCTTGAGCTATCTAATTGTCTGCATCAAATAACCCCAATGTGCCTTGTGTCAAGTATTACTGATGTCACTATTGACATTGTGTCAAAAAATGTCATACCTAATGTTTGTCACTGAAAAATGGTGGCAGAATCAAAATTTGACAAAAAACACTTAGGGACAGATAATGAAAGTACTGTGTGTCTTTCTCATTCCCCTCAAAGGGAGCTAAGTAAATTGTGAGCGTCTACTCAAATTTTCATATGTAATACACATTTATAGTTGTTTATTTCTAGTCACAGAAATTATAAATCAAATTTCCAAAAATATTGGTAAACAGGTGAAATTACCCCCGAATGAGTTCAGAATTACCCAAGTTAGTCTACACATCTGCAACTGGTGTAGAACAGCTCCACGTGTTCAGCCAAGGCAGTAGATAGCTTCAAACATATGAATGCAATTTGCGGTAAGAATTGTACAGGGTACTGGGCCATGAAAAGTCTAGTGAAAAACAAACACCACCACAGATTTGGTTAGTTTTATTGCACTTCTCTGTATATTGTTTGAAAAGTCATTATCATGTATGGTAATGTTTTTTTGTTTGTTTGTTTGTTTGTTTGTTTTGTGAAGAAGGTGTTGTGTCATATCAACCTGCATTAAAGTTCACTTCCATTATGCATGGCTTGCTATAGCTTAGTCCCTTCAGGTTTCTTAGTGTGTTATAATTATAAGGGCAGGATCTCTCACCCTTGTGGATGTAGTTGAAGAACTATTTATGAATGTCTCCAAAGAGACCAGTTTTCAACACTTTTGCCCTTTCTTGCATCTACCTACAGGAGTCCCAGAGGATCATAATCTAGCTGTAGATGAGAATAAATGGAAACTCGTGACAGCTGCAAATTTTCACAAGACTGTACCAGGACCTGTAGCTCCCTCTGAGTTGATGAATGCAGTTTCATGAGAAGTGGCTTAGGGAAGAGCATGCAGAGGCCTGGGAGAAGTGCAGATGAAATGGAGACCTGCTGCAGCAGCCCCACAGCAGAGTACAATTCACTGAAAAGCCTGGGTTGAGGGTGGTTTCATTTCCACTAATACTGTTGTGCTGGGCAGGACTGAGAGCCAGACTCTCCCTGCTCCCTCTCTCATGGTCCTCTTCATGCTCTTCTCTCTTGAGAAGAAATGGTCAAACTCCCTTTGGTAGAGCCATTCATGGACTAAAGTTGTGTTTAGATAGTAAGGAGAGCACAATCAGATCAGTGTTATTTGAAACAACCTAATGATGCCTGCAATCTATACCAGTTTGTTGCTGAGTATACACTATGGTAATTAATATTAGTTCAAATTGCATATGAGCCTAAATGAAAAACTCTAGGATGTTTTAACATACCCAGCCTCTGATATGTAGATTTTTCTAAGGGTTTTGAGGATTTTGTTTTTAGTTAGCAGTATCTCTGAGGCTCTGGCTCACTGAGTAAGGTTCTCACCTTCCGTGGCAGCAGCATCATGAAGTTCTGCCACTGTCTGGAGCATGGGCAGCAGCATCTGGCAAGAGTCTGGCATTTTCAGGTTTTGCTGTTGAGAACCTGTGATCAGCCTTGAGCAGACCACGGCAGCAATTCCAAAATACTCCTTTAAAGTAATAATAATAACAATGGAGAACTTTAAAGCAGCATTCAACTCTGCTCCTAAGTCAGCTGCCTGCAGTTTTCTCAAGTAGATAGATACCTCTTGCTGCCCTGAGAGCCTCCTGGCTTGTGTGCTCTAGTGTTGGCTTGTGCTGTCCAGGCAGTTTGTGTGATTTGTTAGAGCCCCAAGGTCAAATCTTTTCAAGCAGTAACAAAATGAGACAGTACTTGATGTATCCATCAAAAGGCTGACATATCATGAGCTGTTTTAGTTTTGTACAGCTTTCCTTGAAGTAGAGGAGTCATATTCAGACAGTAAGCATCCTAATGTCTGTGTCACCATACAGAATCAGTTACTAGAGAACATCTGTACTTTCAGTACATGTACTGTGGCCTACCTGCACTGATTACTGCTATTCTGGAGGCATTACTGAGAAATAATGCAAATCCCAATGCATTACTCCTGTGAAACCCAAGTGTTAGGGTCTTTTTGGGGTTCTTTGGGTATATAACCATTTTAAGTGCTATGAACTTGAAAGCCATGCTAATTTTCTGTTTCTGAAACATCTTTGCCTAAAACACAATAACAAATTCAAGAAAAATAAAAGGATGTTCTGAGGTCATGAATAAATGTAGGTGTAGGAAGAGTAAAATCCTTCAGTAGAAATACTCAGGAAAGTAACAAAGACATAAATGGAAAGCATTTGCCTAATTACTGCTGCAACTGGATTCAACAAACTGATGAAGTAAATTACTTTTTGGCCTCATTACATTACATTCATTAAAAAAATGTAGTCATGTGCATTTTGCCTCTGAAATGTACAGTATTTGCACAGAAACATAGAATCATTAAGGTTGGAAAAGACCTTCGAGATCATCTGGTCCAACTATTACCCTACAACCAATGTCACCCAAGTTCAGTGTTGCCAATATTTCTTAATGGGGTGGAGTGGCTAAGGTTCAATATTTAAGATTTTGTGTATGATGAATGGGTCATTTACTGTCATATATTCAAACTCAAAACTCACTGAAACGTATATTTGAAAATTGGAATTAGTACATTTGGTCTCACTGGCATGTTGTCTTCAGAACGGCAAACAAGAATCTTCTGAAGTTTTACAGGGAACATTGTGTAGTCTAGATCTTGTTCCTGGAAGCCTCCTTTCCAATTGCAGGCTTTCTCTGCTCTAAGTCTTTCATATTTCCTCATACCAGGAAAGATTCTCTCACAGTTTTAACAATGATGGTATTTTTGAATTATTAATAATAATAATATATATATAAAAAAGGAAACTTTCACAACCTAGTCTTGGCTTCCAAGGTGTTTAGAAGCAGAGGTGATGAAGGCAGATGCTCATCTCTACCTCTGAAAATCTCAGTTCCAATCTGAGTGATGTGATGGAACCGAGAGTTTCCTTTATATTATGCAAAATTTTCAGATATTAAAAAGTTCTGCTTCATACAGTGATTGGCCAAGATTGCTCAAGCTGTTCTGAATAAATGATATATATTCTGAGACATGTTCTAGAACTCTTTGGCATTCACTTGTGCTGATGAAGCTGCAGCTTAATGCTTGCTCCAATTAAAAAAGAAAAAGGTCAAAAAAAAAAAAAAAAAAAAAAAAAAAAAGACTGAATTCCAATAGGACTGTGTGATGGATGTGACCAGAATGACAGTCTGTGCTCAGGATGCTCATTTATGATGTCAGAAGCTGATCTACCTGATCTACCTTGCTCAGAGCCAGGCCTGAATGTGAACTTCTCCCATTCAAAGGGAATACCCTTACTTCACCCTTCTGTAAGGCACTGTGGGTCATCTTTTTTTCCTGACCACTATGAATTTCTGGTAATAGAGATTTGTTCTGTTCTTTGTAGGGCTTTCTGCCTCTGCTTGCCCTCTATACCAAAGGCATGAATTCTGAGTTTATACTAATTCTAAAAACATTAATCCCCATTAAAAGAGTTAATGGCTGGACTTAGTCTTTGATACAGCCCTTAACATGCTAAAGCAACACAGTAAGGTTTAATATGCAAATACAACACGTTTCCTTCCATTTAATTTAAAGTTCTCTTTCTTGTATTTAGCAGTTAAGTAATGAGAATATCTGTATAACATTAATACTTTTATTGTATTTACTAACATAAATATTTGCTTTCTAGAAGCAATGTTACACAAAATTCATGAGGTACAGTCTAAGCAACTGTTGGAATGTTTGAGGTAAGAAACCTGATCTTTGGGAAGATCAACATCATGAAAACAGTCTCCACTGTTTGTAACTTGTGTCCATAGTGAGGAGGCTTGGAATGGCAGCAGGGCAATGAATGCATACTGTGTCTCTGTTGAACCCCAATGAAAAGTTATTGTCATTATAATTACGTTGATAACAGAAAATATTTTGCATGAATTTCAGCATATCCTTGTACAGTCAAAACAGTTCTGCAAGGTCTTTCTGCAACAGATAAGGGAAAATAAATAGAAAGAGACCTTCATTTATACTAAATGTTAGGAATTGTAAAACCTGTGCGGAAAGGAAGACTTGAGTCAGCTTTGTTCTAAATGCTGATGAAGTTACATTAACTGCAGCTTGAAAGCAGAGCAAAAATTGTCGTCTTTGAGGCATCATCTTTTCCATGTAGTCTGCTCCTTCTCTCTCAAATTATTTGGTTGTCAGCTATTATTCTCAAGTGTTTGAATTCAACTTGCACTGTAACATATTATATCCATATATCCATATTGCTACATTTGTTACTCAAGTGATGGTCCTGATATATAATCAAAGCAGCTTTGATTAGGTGCACAGATGACTTTCAGTGATAGATACATGAAAGAGTGAAGTTTTACCAGTCTTTCCTCTACTGGAGTGTTTTTTCCAGATTGTAGAGAAATGTAAAGAACCCATCTAAAACAGCAAGCCTCCCACAGAGTTATTTCTGATGATAAAAGAATTTGCCTGATTTGTTCAGGTGAGTGTTGATATGAACCTAGGGGCAGTTTGGAACCATCAGGTGGTAGATTTTTTTTTTTTTCAGGGTGGGCTTGAAGTTGAGAATGGGAGATGCCCTTTACTTAGTCACAATGCCACTCCTGTTATTTTAATTATTTTTATTTTAAGGATTTCTTTGCAAGGGGTCTTATACTTTTTTTTTTTTTTTTTTTTTTTTTTTTCTTAGCAAAGTAGTCCTCCTTAGCTAATTTATTTTTCAGCTTTAAAACATCAGCACTTTATAGATCTGAATTTCACAATGTGAGGATGATTGCTACGTACAATTTGCAAAATTGTGATTAACCAGCCCCTGTTTCGAGTCAGTTCTCCCTAATTCACAAAAGGCTTCCAAGAATAGTCTGCACAAAATTCAGTGTGCAAATTGTAGGGCAGATTTTTAGAGGGCAGTTTAAAGAATGAAGTCCTAAGGGTTTTATCTATATTTATATCTCTTGTTAAACCAAACTCTTATGTAAATGTTACAATCTGTAAATAACAAGCTGAGCAGCTTTCTTAAAGGAAAGATTGCATCCACATTTTTTGAGATTTGGCAAAATTATTAACTTACACGATAGACTAATATACAAGTATATTTGGAAGCAACTAATGCTAGCCTGTTTCTTCATCTGTATTTTATGGATATTTAAAGGTTTAAGAATACATAGACCTTTCATTTTCCAGTAAAAATCATCTCAAATTGAAAAACACTGCCCTTAGTGATGGGTTGAAAAAATAGATAAAGCTTTTGTATAGTTTTACTTTTTATAGCCATTAATGTTGTAGTAAATCTTGTATTATTGTATACAGTCTAGATTATTCTTCATTCTTTTGCCTTTGGACAGGAAAGAAATTACTGGCTTCCATCAGTGTTATTGGCAATCCCCATATTCTGACATCTGTTCCTTTCTAAACATTTTACCAACCTTGATGAAATGTAGTTTAGTGTTAGAAGCTGACTCGAAGAAAAAATTGGATGATAAAAAAAAAAAAAAAAAATTGATTAAACACCAGAAGTAATTTACCAATGACTATCAATATTTTGATGGCCACTGCAGTTTATTTCAGAAAAGCCTGATATCTTACAGAAATTTTAATCATATTTAATCTTTGAATTAAACTGAATAAATGAATTCTCATTTTTAAACAGAAGGATGAGAGACTGATTTTTCTCAATTTTAATTAAACTCTGAGTTCTATTCCTGAGAATGTTTGGGGCATATTTTATAGATGCCATCCAAAGCACCCACTCTCCAGCCCCCCAAAAATAAAATAAAAAAAAAATCATTTTTAATACGTAATGGTGATGTCATTTATTGTTTTGTCCTTTACATGGAGCTGTGCTAGTGCAGTGCTAGACATATATGTGCCAGAGCTAGACCCGGTGAATGCGTAGGGGTGTTCTGCAGGGCACTCAAAGAACAAACAAAGGTAGTGATTCTCTGGTAAACCACCAAGTTTCCATGCATACCTTCTTTATCAGCTGTGCTTCATTAAAATAAAACAAAGTAATAAAGATGGGCTTGATTATACTCTCTCTTGCACCAAGTGTAGAGTAATTAATGGGTGTCTTTCCCCACCCCTGTGGGGTGGGAAACTACAAGAGGACCCTTATGAGAGGTTTTTGAAAGCTAGGGCAAAAGAAGGGGGTGAATGTTTTGTTTTTAAGAATTGGAACAAACTAATTATGTTGTGAAGGATTAGGGTATGAACAAAGTCTTGGGATAGGAAGTATGGGGGGGAATAAATTGAAGAGTTACTACAGAGTATGTGTTTTGATGTTATAAAAAGTGGATATACAAGAGAATGGGAAGAGAAGTTCTGCAGGTGTGATTAGATTTTTTATTTTCTTATTTTATTTTTTTTTCAGAAGCACTTAGCAGCAGTTTCAATGTAGCTGATGAAATTCATAGATTTTACTATGTACTGGTAATGTTTGGCAGCAGAGTTTGAGCAATGTTAAACTGCAAGACAAATCTGGATCCTTACTGAATCTTTTCTAGTGAAGCCATAATATTTCAAAGTGGGAGGAAGGCATATTTTTGCAGCACTATATATGTATATGAACTATTGAGGACAAAATGATATTGCAGCTCTTGATGAATTCACTTAGTTGCACCAAGATTTTCAAAGGTGGAATTACACCTCTAGCAATAGGATCTTATAGGACTCCAAAGATGTTTTTTGATTCCCTTATGTTGGAGAGTATCTTGAACCACTGAGGGTTCAAGGTAGTTGCTAAGCTATCTGAAGTGGAGGGGATTTGAGAGATTTGTTTTCTCCATTTTTACTGAAAATTTTAATTTGAAGGAAAATTTTCCTAACAGCCCTTCTTTTGAAATGCAGCACAAATTTGTAAACAATTTTCCTTTTATTTCCCCAAAGTCTTGTATGGTAGCAGAAACAGTGGGTCTAGGCTAAAGTGGTGTGTAAACTGACAGTTTTTGGATTCTACTGCTCTGTGCTAATCACAACAACAAAACTCACGCATTTCAGCCAGAGACCTCTCAGCATGTTTAATAAATTCATTCAAAGATGAACTCTCATGGTTTCTTGCTAAGGATATTTAGTAGAGAAAGTAAATGTTATAGACAAAATGTCACTTTTTAGAAGTGCATTGTTTTTCTTAAAGCTGATTTTTTTTCTTCTGAAAATACATTGGATTCAACTGTGCTTCTGTGTACCTACAAGGTGTACAGTCTGATGGTTTGGAGGCTGTACAGGGAAAGGTGATGACCCAATCTGAGATTCAAACCATTCCCGAGTCTCAGAGTTGATCCTAAAAACAGGAGATATGTTTTGTTCTTCCAACGGAGTGGTCAGCATTTAAAAGCAGTTGATTCAACATACATGTAAGTGTGTTTTACACATACATTTGGAATTATAATAATAATAAAAAAAAAAAAACACACCTTTTCTCCTAATAGTTGAAATTAAGAGATAGAAGAAGGAAAATTGTCACACTGTAGTCATGCTTAGTATCTCTTGTGCAAGAAATGGAGGGAGAGTCACTTGCCCCAGTGTCACAGAGCTAACTCAGCAAGAACCTGACACAGGACCCTGGAGCCCTGACTAACCCTGGCGATGTGATAATCAGTAGGCATCCGCCCTCCCTTGTCAGACCTATAATGCCTGATAGCCTTCTCGTACCATCTTGCAGGCTGCCTTTAACATATGGTTTCAAAGCTGTTGACGTTCACCTGCTTAGATATCTGTACAAACTACTAGTAGGAACTACATAAATATCTAACAGATGCACACATTCGCCCTGGGATTAATGCATTCTGGACTTGGACCCGTCAGCATCACACCCCTTCACAATCACATTTCATTTTTTTCTTGCTCATGTGGTGTACACCTGTGACATGCTGGCAATGTACTTGCTTGCAGTGAGAGAGCCCCTCAGGTTCAAAGCTATCCTTATATCTTTGTTCCATTATGGGTGAACCTTTTGAGGTTTTCTCTTAGTTTTCAAAAGGCTTGAGCATGGCATTACATCTTTAAAATCTAGCCTGACCCTCTTTTGAATATGCTGAATATAAAAGCAGAAATAATGCAAGGAGAACTAGATAAATAGATGCAGGGAGACATCATAAAGAGGAAAAAAAAAAGCTCCCGAGCTTGCCAATATTACTTCATGCTTTTTATTGCAAACCTCTAAACTAACAATAGACCACCACCTCACACAGCTGGGTGTGTGAATTGAAGGTACATTGAATGTGTGGGCTTTCCAAATGTAGCACAATAACAGGAACACCTGTGCTAAATAACTTTGCACTGACTTTATTTTATTTACAGTATTTGTAATCCTTCTCTTTTAGAACTCTGCATGGCAAGAAGTAATGACTTTTCAATTTCAGTATCAGTTATAGGACTTCTCTCTCAAGATTTGATGGAGCTGTTAGAAAACCATGGGGATTTACATGCAGTAAACAAACGTAGCATAGAATTGTAAAATGGAGGAGAGATTGTTCATCTTCTGGACCCAGCTTTGTTAATGTTATGTTGGCTCTGGCTAGTGGTCTTCTTGCTGTTCAGTCCTTTTTTTTTTTTTTTTTTTTTTTTTTTTTTTTAAATTGATCAACAGCTGATGTTTCAATAGCAAATAACAGCAACAGAAAGATTTGGAAAAATATTGGTAGTCTAAATATCGTAAATCTATGTCTTAAGGTGCATCACTGATTTCAAATTATTAATATTCTGTAATTTGTGTCTGTTTAATGAAATGACATACAGAAATTCCTCATTTTTACTTTTTGATTCGGTAACTTAATTCTCGTTGCTACAGAACCACGTAGTTACTATTGGTACTAATATTATTTGGAGTCATATATTAGGTTTAGAGTTATGTGTGATGATAAATTCCAGGGGGAAAATAAGTTTCTTTTCACTGCCAAGAATTTACTGTAGCTTTCTGGGCTATGAATTTGAGAACTATAAAGATGGACATCATAGGTAAAATACAAGCTTACTTTTTGGTCAGTTTGTTAGCAGTGTAAATGAATCCAAGGGCCAGTGAACTTTTTTTCTCCTCTAGTGATACCCAAATTTGAGTTTTTTTTTTTTTTCACCCTACCAATTTATGAGCATAGTTTCTATTAATTTTACATCTTTCTTACATTTCTGTTTCTTG
The DNA here is from genome assembly GCF_009819795.1 of Aythya fuligula. NCBI lineage: Eukaryota > Metazoa > Chordata > Aves > Anseriformes > Anatidae > Aythya > Aythya fuligula. The sequence goes on along the minus strand of NC_045570.1, from coordinate 1,398,231 downwards.
AAATGGAAAATATTGGGTTCAGTCCAAAAGAAAAATTTATAGCCTGTCATTGTAGCCTTGTGCTATTTTAATACAATAATACAAATGCATTCCCTCTTTGTGATAAGTGTATTATTTTTCCTTTTACTTTCTCATGTGATGCTGAGACCCTTTCCAGACTTGCTTTGTCTCTGTAGTCCCAGGGATTATAAATGCTCTACAAGCCTTTAAAGATATTTGTTATCCTTTCAAGCAAGGGGAGCAGGCTCTCTTGTTCTATCCCAGTCAGAGTGGGACTGCAGAAGGCAATGTTTATCTTATAGGCTAAAAGCTGGGCCTTGTGGTACTTCCCTGTTAGGTCACCTATAACCTCGTGCATGTTTTCCTGTGCACTCTGTGGGAAACATGGCATCCACCAGTGTTGAGGAAAGTAAAAACTTTTACAGGCCCATTTGAGCTCCTGTGGATGTGCTCAGCAAGAAGGAGAGGGAGCTTACAACACATGTTCTGCATGTTTGGGAAGTAAGAAGGAGACCCACTGGACAAAATTTTCTTTCCAGCAATCAAGGGAAGATGGGAGTCCCACAGCAGTAATGTGGACTTCTCTAATTACCACTTCCAAGTTAATAGCATCTGGAGCCTTTTTCCCTTTCCTATCTAGCAATTACAGAGTGGGATAGATTAACATGTTGCAGAAGCTGTATGGTGGACTACGTTTCTCACTGTTGGCATTTGGTTGTTTGCTGAAATTGATACTTTCAGTTGAAGTACTGGCTTTTTACCTTGTGTTGCATCCCAGACCATTTTCTTTGTAGGCAATGATTCAAGTACCACCCAAATTATTTATTTACTTCTCTGTTCCCTGCCCCCACCAAAGAAAAAGAAGCACATCTTAAAAAGCTAAAGAAAACCAGTCAGACACATGTTTTGCACATGAAGAATCACGTCTATAGGAAAATGGGATCCATATGTGTGTTTTGGATGTGAGCATCAATGCTCAGTTTAGCTTTGCCCACATGCCAGGGTGTGTGTGCCGCTGCTGAAAGCTCCGGATTTTGTTGCTAAATCACACACAAAATTTGAACTCAGGGTTGAGTTAGAGTCATAAGTTCATAGTTTTCTGTTGTTTTTTTTCCCATGTATAGTGTTCTTTGTTTACAACCCAAATCCTCTCTAGATTAAACTTTAAAAATACTCTGTGATTTAATGGACTTAGGATCAGATTCTAACCTCTAGTGTGAAACAAGCCTGACTGTAGCACTCAATAGCAATAGAGGATTGTTTGCAGTTGTGAAGCAATGACCGCCAAACATTATTCAGAAAAAAAAAAAAAAAAAAGTTGCTGGGACTAATTTTTGCATGGATTAAATATTCAGATAAAAAAAACCAAAACAAAACAAAAAAAAAAAAACAGTAACAAAAAAACAGTAACAAAAAACAAAGTAAACAAAAAAAAAAAAAAACAGTAACAATAGACGGTGACATACACAAAGGGTGGAAGAAATTACTACCATTCCAACATAGCATTGCACTTTTTTAAAAAAAAACATAAGTATCTTCATAAAAAACTTCATATAAAGAACTATGCTGACTTGAAGCTATCTGCTGCATATGTCCTGCAGAAGGGTCTGAACAGATGGAAGATTGTCCTGAATAAATCTGTTTGCAGTTTTCAAAAAATTATAAAGATAATTGTTTTTTCAGTTCATCTTCCAAGTTTTGGGCTTGTTTATGCTTACACATTAATTTTATTCCTTCCTTTCACTTTCCTCCTAAATCAGAACAATCTTTTAACTTTAAGATCAGATCCTTGCTGTTGTTCAGGTACTTCGTACTTGTCTGGTAGCAGACAGCATCTGTGACTTCCCTGGCCTCCTGAGGATTTGAAATACCATTGCTAGGACAGTCTAGTAAGTGGCTGTAGTAGAAGCAGTATGCAATTGCGCTTCTCTCTCTGAGGATGTATTTGTAACAGAAGGACAACCTCTGACTATGATTGGTTTCCTGTTGAATGCAGGAAAAAGAATTATCCAGAGAATGGTTCTGAAGCTTGTTCTACTGTATTCCATTCCTACTGTTTTGCTATCACATCTCGGTGATTTTTCAGGGCATGATAAGTGAGGTTCTAGTTTTAAATGTGGAAAAAGCTTTCTTGTGTTTGCACAGAACTTAGGTGTTTTGGGAGTATTAATGCTATGTAATATAAATAAAGCAAATATGAAATTACATGATACTTCAAGGATGGAAAGATGCCTTTGGAGCATTTAATTGCTTGATTCTTTTGTCTTGTCATCACAGTCTTGCTCGTGAAAGATAAAGCAAACTGCTTGCTACCAGCACAACATTATACAATAACTTTTAAAGCTTCCTACTAGGGCTTGATGATCAATTACTTCATAAAAGAAAATGGGGTGTTTTTCAAAAGCTGTGCTTTATTTTCATTTATAATTATCTCCACATAAGTCTTCAATTTTGAGTCTTGAATTGGACACACATGCACACCGACTTACATGAAAAAGATCTGTGACCAAAGTCATGCAGCGTTTCCATACTATAATTGTTCTCTGAATCAGGCCCGCAGTCCTTGGAAGTTCCGGAAAACCTACAAAAAGCTGGTTTGAGTTTACCTACGGGCCTTGGAACTCTGCTCAGGTTTTCATGTCATAAATATATGTATATATTTTAATGGGATGGAAGTGCCTGTAACTTCTTGTTGTGTTACCTTAGTACTAGAAGGCAGTTTCCTAAGACATGAGACCTGTAAGAGGCATGCTATCAACTGGAAACCTGGTCCGTGCGAGTGTTTTTGTGATCTGCCCTTGCATCTTCTCCTGAATGTTCTGGTTAAGTTTTGTGGTTTAACAATCAATCATATTTCTCAGATTCTTAAGTGGGGCATATATTTCGCTCATCTGTTGCATAAACCATCCATATAAAGATAAGATGGTTTTGATTTTTTTAAGAGAGGAAATCACAGAATCACAGAATCACAGAATTTCTAGGTTGGAAGAGACGTCAGGATCATCGAGTCCAACCTCTGACCTAACACTAACAGTCCCCACTAAACCATATCCCTAAGCTCTACATCTAAACGTCTTTTGGTTAATGATTAAGCTGATTTTACCAAGGTGCTGTTGTTTGCAGAAAGTGTGTAAAATACATATAAATAGTTTCACTTCCTGTAAGGTGACATGGATATTTTAATTGTAAAAGTATTATTTATGAAATTTAGACGGATTTTTGATCCTTGAATTGAGCTTTTAAAATTTGGCTGTGGCTCCATGTGAAGTCCAAATTTCTAAATAATTTAGGTGGTAATAATCCATAAAGTAACAGCAGATCCCAGAGAGTTTCTTGGGATTGTGCACTACCTCAGGATTATGACTGTGAAAAGCACCAGAAAAAAAGGCTAAGAGGGATCAATCCAGGTTACTTTTCCTTGGGCAAAAAAATAAGAAATATGATGACTTCTCAGGAGCCAGACCTTGTGGGAGCCTCAAGGAGGAGGTCCTTTCCTTTGGATGAGCATGTACCTTACATGCGAGGGTGCTACCCTTTCAGCTTACTGATAAATTCACACACATTTCTTTAGAAATATAAAAGCCAGCACTGGCATGAATGCATGTAGAAAACCTTGGTTTCATATCTTCCTATAGATGGTAACTGCCATATTGTGAACCACCAGGACCTCTCTGTCAGTTCACAGAATCCCATTGTTTCTGCCGTGCAGCCCTGGCATTATGGAGGCGAAGTGGAGTGCTGCACGCCGTCAAAAGACTACATCAGCAAATCAGTGGCTAATAAAGACAGGCAGCAACAGCAGCAGCAGTGTTGGCCTTCTCCACAGCAGGGTACCACAGATGTTTCAGATAACAAAGTGAGCTTCGCTGACAGAACATGTGTGTAATATATAAAATAATGGGAAAAAAAAAAAAAAAACACAGGGCCACTCCAATCCACCCATGTAAAAATGATTTTATTTATAAGTGAGCAGCTGAATACAAATGTTGTTTGGTTACATAGAAGTTGTTTTTTTTTTGTTCTTCTTAAAAAGAAAAAGAAAAGAAAAGAAAAGAAAAGAAGGCTGATGTGAATGAGAGACTTTGTATGGTTTCTAGTAAAACAGACTGTGCATTGAAATATTTTTGTTGTCTCGAGGATGGGTCCAGATTTTCAACTGGGTTAAATCAATGCAATTTTATTTCCTAGCAATAGGAAACACATATATTTATTTTTTAACTTCCTCTAAAGATCTGACTGTGCTATGGTTGTGGGGGAATCCCATGGCCAAAGTTTCCTGCATAATCTTGTGGATGGCTGAGGAAATTCTGGACAGAAGCAGCTCTACTGAGCAGTTGCTACACAGAGGAGTTTGGCAGAGTGAAGAAACTGATAGGCAGTGATGACCCCCAGCTGCCAGAAAAAAAAAAAAAAAAAAAAAAAAAAAAAAAAAGCAAAAAACAAAAACAAACAGATCTCATGTAAAATAATTAGCTGGGAAATGGAGCCATTACAGCAGAAATCCTTGTTTTTGTGATATTACAGTCCCAAAGTAGTAAGACTGACATCACAGTTGTGTAATCACTTGAGTAAAGGAGGTTTTCAGGGTTCTTTCCTGCACCAGTCCCAATGGTGTGAGTAAAGAGCATGAGTGGGGCACCCTAGAAATTGCCAGGCCACTCAAAGTGGCCCACAGTGCAACTGATACCTGTATATGGTACTGCAGTGTTGGGGTCCTGTACAGCTTTATCTGCGGCCAGCTGAAAGAGTTCAAAAACTGAACTGAGAGCAGAAAGCCCAGGCTGCCTGGTCATCCCCCGTGTGTGCTTGCACGCCACGAGTGCCAGCCACGTGGGAGCATGCAACTTGTTAGGCTGCTTTTGAAGAATAATAGACATGATGGAACAGGAAGCTCCTATCAGAGGCTAATAAATGTTTCCTTGTAAAATGGGGAGATGCTTATGTGAGTCCAGATACAAAGTGAAAGTAAGACAGCCCCCACAGGAATTACTGAGGTAGTAAATGTACTTACTAGGGCAGTGTGTGTTAAAGCGAGACAGAAATGGGCTAAGACCAGAAGAAAATTAGAACCTCAAGTGCAAGCTGAAGCAGACTGGTCAAATGAAATTCAACCTTTTCCTCTGAGAAAAGTGTGTATGCTGGTATCTGCATGCCTTGATTACCCAAGGTTGGCGAGGCCAATGAAAGAACAACAGTGTATGATTTCTGCCATCTGTCCTGTTTTAAGAAGTTAGACATGAACATAGAATATGGTAACCAGCTGAAGAAGGATTTGGCTCTCTAGATGTACACATTTTTATGTCCAGATTGCGCTGTTACAACTACACCATTGCGATGGGTCAGGGTCTGTTTGGCTGTCAGGATATCGTGGCATGTGGTTCAACATTGTGCTAAGATCCTTTGAGACTGCCTATGGGGTGTGTGGTTTGTCCTGGCACTGTGCTCCTCTGCAAGTTGTGTGTGTTTTATTGTATTCGGGATACAGTCATGTAAGTTGTAAGAGGTAAGGGCACATTTATTTGCAGTGAAATCAACACGAAATCAGAGACAAATGATCTATAGTGGCTGTCTCTGAAGCTGAAATACAACTACAGCTAAGTAAATTTCTCTGAAAAACTTATGGCTACATATATGTAGTGGTGTCTTTAGCAAGGGTTATATTTTCACTGGTTGACTAAAGCAGGGTATGTAAAAGCAGGAGTTGCCTATTGCATTCTTTAACTGAAGAGAGTAAAATAAATCCTGATTTGAGCAGTGTCTTATAATTGAGATCCACCTTGAACGTGCCAAGGTCAGAACTCTAGACACACAAAATGCTCGTCGAGCTGCCCAATAAGGTACCTTTATTCAGCCGAATTGGAAAATTTGTGCATAACTCAAAAGATCAGAATAGAGTCCTTACTGAACAAGGTTAGGAGGGATAGAGACAATCGGCTTATATAGAGTATTTTTACTTCATAGGAACGTGGTTCTGATTGCTGAAAATGTATCCTTTGCATGAAGTACAAGCATAATCCTATGCCTACTTTGCCCTTTGAGTAAAAGTATGCTTAATAGCAATTTCAGGGGAAAAAAAAAAAAAAAAAAAAAGCTATTTAAAGCCTGTTGAACAGAATATCCACTTATAGAGGGAAACTATAAGTGAATAATGTTAATGGAGTTCTGTTTTGTAAAATGCATAGGACAACTAATAGAATCAAGCTACTATAACAGTGGATGATTGAATTACATTTAAGAGAGTACCTAATTTATGACCTTTAAAAATAGTTTCAGAGCTGTCTGCTGGATAGGTTTTGTAAATCCTAGACCTCCATACAAAAGTTTTTAGGAGTCTCATCTCTCTCTTTATATTATGGTCAGAGAACCATTTGTGCTATTGTACCTCAGTAGTTCCATTAAAATATTTAAGTAGGCTAATTACTAAAAGAAAAAATTGCTCTCTAGAGGAAATTATTATACCTGTTTATTAGTGTGGGAGAAGTTCTTAATCTGAGAGTAAATTTTGAACAATAGCAATGAACAATGACCAGACCCAGGGCCTCCTGAGAAAAAGGAATTAAGCTTTATAAATACTAATTATTGATGTTTTTCCCCAAGACAGAAGTTTTTTTTTTTTTTTTTTTTTTTGTTTGTTTGTTTGTTTGTTTTTTTAGTTTCTGCGTAACTTCCACCAATCACTGGTGTATTATGTACAGGAACATGAAGTTTTACACACTTACCATTTTCCTCCCATTTATTTTTACTGTTTCTGTTTGTTTTATTGCTGTGAAACTCTTGATTCAGTGTTATCATGTGCAAAGGAGATCCCAAATTTACTGCACATTTTATTAAAACGTTTTCAATTTTTATCAGTTTTAGAGATCACTCTTGCGTTAGCATGAGTGATTTGATGCTTATTTTGTGTTGCATTCTTCAGGAAAGTAAAGAAAATTTGAGAGCCCTTCCACATAGCATTGGGCTTTACATATAGATGCTGTGTAGGAATACCCTTTTAAAACTCTCTTTTAAGTTTTACATCACTCCTTAAAACATCCTACAATTTTGTTAGCTTTTGTGCTGGAGGGTTATGCCTGCTGTGGTGTCATTCATTGCTCATCTTAAAAGAAGGCAGAGAACAAAGGTGGAATAAGCTGCTAATCTTTTGGATCAGCCAGACGTTATTATTCAGTGGTATATGGGAATTTAAGGCACCTGTCCTTAAGGGTGAGAGGTGTAGGAGGGGGGCTTTGAGGCTGCCAGCAGCAGTCACTTCCTTGTAGCATCCTGGTTGCCTGAGTGCTGGTGCGTCATGCTGTCTTAAAAGTGGCTTTTGCCTGCTGGGTGCAATGGAGCTCTCCACAGAGCATCGCATTTCCAGAGAGCTACAAATGGAATTGGCTAGTTTAAGAATGCAATCTTTTTATTTATGTATTTATTTATTTAGCAATAAAGTCTCTAATGCTTCATGGTCCCTAATGCTTCATAGGTGTTGATTGTTCACTGAGAAAATGTGGTGCTGTAGCTCTGCCTGGGTTCCTGTTGAGGTAACCTCAAAATTATGACCGCTGCATAATCAGGGCCAAAAGGGCTGGACTACATGTACAACTAAGAAACTGACTGGAAAAAAAAAAAAAAAAGTGAGATTTTTGTGGTCAGCCATATTTTTAGTTCTGTGCTTTATAATGTAAAGTAAAAATTGTATTGTTTTATGGAGAAGCTCTGTTAGAGGTCAGCCCTTGTCTTAAACAGCCACTTGAAAGTGCTCCCCTTGACTCCCAATACAATTTCCTCTGACTGTTAGTTAAAGCCCATTTCTGCTATGTCTGTGGTGTTCACAGCTCCATATGGTGGTTGCTTAAGGCTGATCTAAGAGTAAACAAGAAGTACAGGATTTCAGTCATACAAAGGTATGGCATTTGGTCTACAAGAGTGAAGAAATGCAAAACAGGGATACTACTGTCTTTATTTTACACCAAATGCGATAGGAATCAGAGAGCAGATCTCACTTTTGGTTTTGTCACTCTTGCAGGTTCATTATCATACCTTTTCCGAGGGAAATTCATTTGTGATATTATTGGTGCTCTTCTGAAAATGAAATTACTACACCATCATCTACATTTGGTATTTGCCACAAGAAGAGCTTCTGGCTTTGCCCCAGACTGCATACAGTCTGGATACTTTTACAGTGAATATCTCTGAAGCAGTGAGGAACATTTTTGTGAGTATGAGATAGAATGTCAGGCTAAAGCACCATAAATAATTTATAGTCTTCAGATAATTGTCCTGTGAAAGTTTCCAGTGCTGTGCTTCCAGTTTTTTCCTCCCACCCCTATTTTCAGCTATCAGTTATAGAATCTTGACTTAATATTGTTAATTGCATAGTAAACAGAACAATATTGTTTGCCCCAAGACAGATTACCATTTCTCATTACAGAATTCTCATAGACCACAAATCATTGATACCATCTCCACCAGTTATAATAAAGTTTATCTTCAATCTGATAAAAGGCATGTACTGAATAATAACTGTTGCTCTTATTGTAAGTGGTTTAAAAACATGCTTTTTAAAAAGCTGGCTAGTTCGTCAAAGTTGTAATTCTGAATTTGTCATAGTAAAGTGAGGTGAGAGTTGTGGACATAAATGGTCAGGTTTCCAAAAACTTCTCTCTGGGTGCAGTGTGTGTGGTTGCACTTGACAACTGGTGAACCTCTTGCTATTGGCAGTCAACTGCACCTGCAGTCCCACTTTTCCTGTGTCAATCTCTGTTGGTACTTCAACCTATTGTTCAGTGTGTTATGTGTTTCCATATTCATCGTATTCATGAGGAATTAAAGTGAGTTTAGTTGCTGTCAGAAAGTTTACCTCATCAGCTCAGATTGTAGAGATCCTCAGTGGTCTGAAGGTTTCTGGCTCAGTCCCCAGGATGAGTAGTTACACCTGCAAAATTGCAGGCATGGAAACCAAGTCCTGGCTAAAACCAGAGTGAGAACCATTCTCATTTTACTTATCTCCAAAATTTTTTCCACCCCATTAGCTCACCTCTATTTATGCATGCTCAACAGGGAGGAAGAGAAAAATTAGTACAATACAAACTACTAATATAGATAAAGAGAATGGTATGGCAGAAGTATATAGATGAAAAGCGTTGCAACATATATTGTACAAGGGAAAATCTTCCAGTAGCAATTTTCCATTTTTCCCTGTCAAATTTAGAGGTACTCTTTGGTAGTGTCATATCTACTAAGATGGGAGTATTTGCATCATTTCATAAATATCCTGAAGAACAACATTGGCTGAAATTTTAGTTGTCACCTGAATTTAGCATTTTTTTTTTTAACCTGTTTCGGTTGAGGTTGGACTCAGCCATGAACTCCAGTTCTGAATACAAACTTTCTCAAAGCGTAGCTCTACTCCTAACTCAGGGTAGCACTAGTTTGATGAGAAGTGCTAACATTTGGAGCCAGTTCCAAAATTCAGGGACTTCATAAGAGAACTGAAAATATTATGCAGGTCCATCAGGGTATGGATCTGGTGCATGAGGTTGTGACTGAATCAGGTTCTAGTGTAATTCTATGGGGAAAGAAGGATTCAGAAGGATTCTTTCAGAGTTGAACCCCAAACTCATTAAAATATTACAATAAAGTAATTAATGCACATGGCCACTAGACACTCTTAAAATGTAAATTTCACAGCTGTAAGAAATTAGATTTGTTTAAAAATAACAGAAGGCTCAAGTACAAATTATGGACTAAAAGCCTATAAAGTTGCAAACTTGGTTTTAAGGCACTTTTTTTTTTTTTTTTTTTTTTTTTTTACCAGATCATTTACTTTAGCACTAGCATTCAGAAACTGAATTCCTTGTCTGTCTGTTGCCTCTGAAGTTGTAGTCAGGCACCAGTGTGGAACTGATTAGCTGGGAAGTTTTCTTATCAGAAGGTCAGACTTAGAGTACAAAACACATTTTTCAACAAGCCTGTATCCCATTGGAATCCTTGTGTTCAAGAGTTGCTAGGCTTACAGCTACAGACACAATATTGTGAAATTCATTGAACACTGGTGTGCGTAGTTGGCACAATTGGGAAGGCAGGTAGTGCCCCACCAACACTAGGTATTAACAGTTTGCTGGGACCATCGTTTTTTTCACTGTATGTGGATTTTGGCTGACACATGAAGAACTTGACCTATTTGAGCAGTTCCTATAAGTCAACGTCACTAAACTAATTTGTATCACAGAGGCTAAAAAAATAAAAGCTCTGGAGTTCAGGAGTGATGGAGCCAACTAGATTTTGCAAGGGACACAATTCCCATCTTCTAAAAGTAGGGGCCTAATCCCCGATTCTCTAGCACTTTTTCACCCATCAGTGTTTACAAACATGGGCCTGGCTATAATGCAATAAAAGACTTTTAACTAACAAACATCCAAAGGTGTATTTCAATCCAATTACATTTGAAACAACACTGAAATACAGGGTTCCACACAGGCTTCTTGGCAAATCAACTTCAGCAGAGAACTTGCTTGGTTGAAGGAAGGAATTTCAGTCAGAATATGTTCCAGATGAATCCTTTTGGAGCCCCATTTCAAAATTTATGCTACGTGCCTACCTATTAAAAAGTTCAGATTATGACCCCTTTAATGTTATTTTAATGCTAGTTTTTAAAATGTAATTATAAATCAAATTACATTTTAGATCTGAAGCTGACAGTAGTGAGCTGGAACACTCTAAGAGCTGCTTTAAAAATAACCCCTCTCAAACTTTATTAGCAGTTTCAGAAAGAGAAGTGCAAGTGGGCTGGCCAGATTTATCCACACTGTTTCTGTCTGAGATAGGGAAAACTAGATAAGTGTCAGCTGTTTTCTGGTTTCCAGAGACGTAATGTGGGATTGTTCATATTTACCTGGAAACTGCATTTCCACAGTTTGGAAATGTTGGTTTCTTTGAATGTAAGGTTTCTTTTTCATGTGCAAGGCATCAACTTCGTATTTCTTCTTCATTTTCTCATTCTTGACCATAACTAATTTCTCTAAAGATCTAGATTTCTAAACACTGAGCAGACATACACACACAAACAACAAAACCAACCAACCAACCAACCAAACAAAAACCACCAAAGAAACCAAGTCAACAATGAAAAAACACCACCAAGTTGAGAAAAACAGGTCATAGTTTGGTGAATGCAAAAGTTGTGGCCAACTCAAGCAACCACAGGAAAGAAATGTGCTTAGTAATTGTGGCTGTCATTTTCGTCAGTGGATTCTCCTCACCTGGGTGAAGTTATGTATGTACTTGAGAAAACGGGCTGCAAAAAAGACTAGAAAGACACAGCTGAGTGGATATAAGCAAGGTTGAAGTGTTCTGTTAAAATAGTATCTCTGTAGGTTTTGGTAACTTTATGTATACATGTATATGTATGTTCTTAATGGAATATAAATATTTGCATTAGTACTTTTGTAACTCACCTAATAATTTACTAATCCACAAAGATATTGAATTGGATGTTAGATATTATTTATTTATTGACAATTCATATTATATAATTCAATTTTCCATTTATATAGAGGTGGGTTAAGGAAGAAAAAAACACTGGGTTGGTAGACACAAACAAACAATTTATAGCAACTCCTTTAGTTATATGATGAAGTTTTTCTTTTCTTGTGTATATGCAAAACATTTATTCAGTGGTTACAGAATTCTTCTGTGAATAATACAATTTCAAAATCTTTATTGTTACTTTTTGTTTATATTATTTATAAATTTACAGTCATAGCTGGTTACTTAAATCATGTTCTTTCTTCTGTTCCCTGATTGCATGAGTTACATATTCACTTGATTCAATACACAATGTAAATTGTGAGCATTACAGCTGAACGTATGTCTCAGAATTTTTGTCTGGTTGCTCAGTTACATAAATCAGCCAGTTAAAAGAGGGAGGGGACCTACTTAAGCACATGATCTACTTAAGCAGCTAATACTTAAAAAAAAATAAAATTGAGATTACATATTCAAAAGTATACATTTTGACCACTGTGTGTAGATTATATAAATTGAGTGGTCTTATTTCTATTCCCTGATTAATGGTTGATGCTATTACATCTACAGAATGAATGTCAAATTCAAACTTCAATTTGAAATTTGAAGTCAATGAATATTTAAGAATTCATTCTAGATGTTGACTGTGAAGAGGTACTAATATTGGTACAGCACATATGCTCCAAATTTTGCAGACAGACAAAACCAGAAAGTAGTTACATGTTCCTAAGGCTGTTAACTCAAAATTTTACTTTAAATTGCAGTATTTTATAGTGTTTACTCAGCTCTCTTTTTCACTTTGTTTTGCAGATGGGGAAACTCAGGCAAAGAGGTTAAAGGACCTCTCCCATTACACAGTGTGTGTTGATGTCTGTTCCTGCTCCCTAGACATGTGCACAGACTACTAGGCTTCACTGATCTGGCTGCAGCAGGTAAGATGGATTGTACATACAATGTGATTAATTCTTTAATTGACCTTAATATTTCCCGGAAAGGTGAAAGATCCCAAATACATGAATATAAGATCTCTATTTCAGTTGAATCCCTGAAAATCATGTGGAAATGATTATTCCCTGTAGCAGAGATAGAAAAAGCATAGTTGCAATGGTGTATGCCAACTAATACCTAAAATGTATTTGAATGAAACAAACACCCTTTTTTCTGAGGGTAGTTAGACCACTGGTGTTGCGGGATAAGGGTCTTTTTTTCCACCCTCAAATAATGCTCCTTAAGGGAAGAATGGCAAATCTGTGTGATTTAAGATGCATTTTTGTCTCTTTGGTTTTGGAAAGACTGTGATGGCAGACGAGAACATGGATATTGAGAGTATGTTTGGATAGTGGGAATGCAGTGTAGACATACAGAGAAATTTTGCTCCACAACACTGAAAGCAAAAACTTCTTCATTGTGGTTAAGGTTTTACATGAGTAAGGATTATAAGATTTTATCCAGTGTGAGTACAGAACCATATAAAGAAGGCCCTTAGATGTAAGTGAGAAAGGCACTAGTGCAATTCTATGGCAAGGTTACTGCATCACTTTCTGGGGCTTGGATCCCATCACCCTTTCTCATGAATTGGACTGCCTTTTTTGTAAAGATATTTTACCCATGAATTTGTCTGGATTAATTTAAGAAGTGTCATCAAAGCTGTGTGCCAGATCTCTACTTGGTGCAAGAATCACACCAGGGGTAGAGTCAAAATCCCTCTGTGTGTTGACAGTCTGCTTACTTTTCTTTCGCACACATGGAGTTGAAGATGGAGATTTGTAGACCAAAAGATTGTTGCCTTTGAAGAGATTCCTTTCTGCCTCTTTACTTCATCAAGAGTAAAATTCTCTATTAGCTGGTAGTTAGGTATGTGGGAGGAGGTGTGGACAAATATAGTTTGGCCATAGGTGCCTCAGTGGAAGTGCATTCTTACAAGAGCCTCTCTTGGAAGAAACCGATGAATGGTGACTGGAGTCCTAGCATCTGATTCCATGAGGAGACAAATTTATTTCTCTAGATTGTGATCCCTGAGTAGCAAGTGACAAGGTCCCAGAAATAAGGTGGGGCTTGGTAAAATCTGATGATAGCTGTCCAATAAGTAATTAGGTATATTAAAGAAGGAATGATGACCTCTAATATTAATGTTATTTCTGGAAAGTTCCCAGATGAACTCACTTTATTAAGTTGCAGCTTTTTTTACACTATATTTCACGTATATTCTTTCTTCCCACACGTTTGGGAGAATACAACCCAAACACTGTTACTATTCTGTAGCCATGCAGTTTGGCTGTATTCATGTGAAGAGACTGACTGAAGGAGGTTTATTTTGGAAACTGTATTTCTGTATAGTGCATAAATGCACTCACATGCTCCTAGTTAAGTGTGCTGAAGTACTTTGCTGTATATAAGTTTCTTCAGTTTTTCCTGTGTGATGTAAACTGACTTCTTATGAAAGCATAACTGTATTTTCGCTTTTAGAAGAATGCAGTCTAGCTAGGTACTGAACAGTTGGGTGGTTCATTATGCTTTGTTTAAATACTTAACTATGCAATTCTGCATTTAAGACATTTATTTTTTTTTTTTTCTGTACTTTGTGGCTTTCCCTTCTCTCAGTGTTCAGTGAAAAGAATGTCCAGAATTTCAGAATAATTGTTCTCTCATATCTGGGTAAGGATGCATGCAAAGTAAGTCTGCGTGTGTTCCCTCCTTTGGTATGCAATCTACAGTCTATATTTAACTCTGTACATATACAGTGCAAAGAATCACAGCATAGCAGCTGTTTGGTGGTGACAACGTAGGTATACAGTCTCAAAAGAACTTAAGATAATTGATTAAATGACATCTCCTGCAAAAACCTAATCTTCCTGTGAAGGGTCCCCCTTGCAAAGGCAACATGAGCATTTTTATGTTCTGTGTTTTCTGCTGCCATGCACTTAATTCTGTTCAAACTGTATCGAGAAGACTTGAGAAAAAAATCAACCATTAAAGACTTGCTCTTTGTTTTTTCAATCTGTGACCCCAGCAATCTCTTTAGCAAGCCATGGTTCAGTAAACTGGCACACAGCAGTAGTTCTACAGTGGAAAAATCATAAAACAGATGGAAGCTTTACATTTTTGTTTAGTTTTTAAGAGCAGTTTTTATAACATCGCTTAAAATCATTCTGATGCATCATACTGTTTACACTTAAAGCTTTGTAGCTAAGATGTTTACACTATAGAGAATGTTTTAAGATATTTTATAGTTATGATATTTAGATAATTGGCAAGAAAAAAGATAGTTTGTTGAGATTACAGTGATGTTGGTAACCGTGAAGTAACTTATGAGTCTCAATAAATATGTCCAGTTCGGTGGAAAGTACAAACTCAGTTAAAACAAAACAATACAAGAGTGAATACTTTTTTTAGTGAAATCATTTCCTTTTCTTAATCAAAAGATGACAGCCACAGCCTTCAAACTCCCATCTGTAATGCACCACTCCACGTATCTGCATACATAGCCTTTCTTTTTATGATTGATACAGTTATATCAAATCAGTCAATTAATATTCGGCATAAGTTCAGTCAAATTATATACAAAAGTTAATAAAGTGTCACTTTCCATGCAGAAGTGGAAGGGATCTAACATGAATCCCGCTCGCCTGTCCTCTTAATACTCCATTTTAAAGGCAAATACATGAAGATGTTTGCATGTAGAAGAACTTCTTCAGAGCATAGTTTTGGAATATTAAAAAAAAAAAAAAAAAAAAAAAAGTCTCCCAAAATGCATTAATCAAAAACAATTACTCCTTTTAACTTTTGTAGCTGCTCAGAAGTGAAGTATGAAATAGTCTGTGTGTGGGCCACAAATGTTGGGAATGCAAACATTTCACAATAAACATGTTTTAAATGAAAGTACTTGGCTAGGATATACTGGAAGATAGTACATGTTGGGTTAATTAATGCATACTCCATAAAAATAAACCTCACTTTCAAGATCTGACCAATAAAAATCATTAGTATATTTGGATCAGATGTGCTGATGGATGATTTTTATGTATACATTGAAGTTTTGGAAAGAGAATTGTCCTTGAAAAACCTAAAAACAGATTCAATTTAAAGTCAGAACAACCCAATTACAACTACTCGTGTTTTCCTATACTGATATGAATGAATCTTATTTCAGTTTTAGCTTCTATACCTTCAATTGATTTACTATCGATTGAGCTTAGATTTATCATTTTAAATGCACGAATCACAGCTACACAGCAAGAAACTGTTCAATTTCATAGAACTTGTTTGCCTCTAGAATGCAGTATCTGATTCTAGGCATAATCAAATTACTTTACCATTTTATTTTTCTTCAAAAAAACCTTCCTGATCTTAAATTGAATCATTTGAGTACATTTCAAAAAATAATATTTTATGTTAAAATAAAATAATCTTATCATCATCTGAGGGAAATCATACATATACACAAATATGCGAACTGGCTTGGCATTGTATTGTGTTGCTGAGCCAGTTAGAAATACTGAAGAAAATTTCAGTCTTTCATGTTGATTAGTGTCTTTCTCCAAACCTGGTCTCATTAAAGACAAAGTGGTGATTGGTGTTTGACAGATGACAGAATGCAACCCAGCTAATTTAATAGATCTGTAGTTGCTTTGTAGGAAAGGTCCATTCTGCACCCCTTAGCCTAGGTGTCTATATTTGAGTAGAATTAGTGGAACTTACTAGAGACTGTTTTTAAAAAGTGAGATGGATGTATTTCACTTTTTAGTCCTTTATCTGTAAGATACACAAAATCAGATATTTGATAGGCCAAGCCTCAAAATGAAGCATAATAGGAACAGGACAAATTTTTGATTTGCAGTTGGAATATAAGTAAAATCTTTTTCCTATGGTTATTATCAGCAAAAGTTTTGTTAATTGTAACAGCAGCAGTAGGTATAAGAGCACCTGTGCAGAAAAAATCTTTGTATCTTTGTGGTCATATTGACTTCATTAAAGATCAGAGACCCATTATTGCAATTTTATTGTATTTATTCTGTAGCATACACAAAGTCACTACACTTGCACGCAAGAAGAACCACTTTACTCAAAAGCCTTCATCCAATGTTATCCTGATCCACCAGTTTAAAAAGCTTTAGGTGTTTCTGAATTGTAATTTGTCCATTAGTTACCTAGTTTCCTATGAGCGTTATAGAGGTTTTAGAGGTGAGGTGATAATCCTCTGTTCAAGTTGGGTAGGATTCTGTGGAAAGTAGGCTGCTACAGGAGATGCTGCAGAAGTACAATAGTCAAGAACATCGATGCTAATGGCATGGGTGAAACAGCTGTCTGATGAGCAGATAAGTAAGGAAAGGATCTGCGAATTGTGCTAGTAGACAAAGACAGGAATGTGGATGTGGCACAGATGAAGAGGGAAGAACTGGTAAGAGAGAGGCAGTTGACAAGTTTCTGGTATTGACAGGAAACACAATCTGCACAGCTGTATCTGTGGCTAACTGAAAACTGACATGATGTTTTTCAGATGATGATATATATCAACTCCTCTTTAAAGAGTGAATAAATGTTTTACAAATGGAGAACTAAAAGGCTTAAAGCTGTTTTAATAAACTTAGAAAACTATTTTGAAGCAGTGACTTAGAAGGCAGTTACTTCTCATGCCTAGAAATTTAGTTATATGAAGGGAGCTGCCACTGCTAATGGAAGTAAATAGTAGGCAGGGGAGGCTGTGGCTTGTATTTAAAATACCATGAAATACATCTAGGTAGAGTATACCCTTCTAATTCTTATCTAATTAGAAGGGCTTGCAGATTGTTTGTTGGCCCTGCTGCTTTTATGTAACCCTTTTTTGTAGACAGGACTGTTCTGGAGTCATCATTCTTGCTGCATTTGGTCTAGCTTACCAAGACAAAGTTTAAATACATTAACTTGGGAACTCCTGACAATGCAGTATCCTGGAAGTCAGTGGCATGACATTTGTCATACTGTGATCCACCATCCTCTACAGCATTGCTGCAAATGCCTTAGCCAGCTCTTTATTTAAAGCAGTTGGGATACTCTTGGTAGAAAGTTCTGAGTCACAAGCAATTCTCAAGTCTCGGTTGGCACAGAGTAGACCCAGGATTTAGGACTAGCAAAATGACTTAAGTACTAAATCCCTACCTTTCCCCTCTAGTCTTGTTCCAAGCTTAGCTGATTACAGGACCAAACTTACAGATTTCCAGCTAATGAAGATGATACATGAGGAAGCTGTTTGTATAGCTTGATTTTTATTGATGAAATAAACAATGTGTTTCATTGATAAAGAAGAATTACATCTCACCATTCTAGCTACAAATATTGCCGTTTTAAACTAAAAGTACGAAGTTTTTCAGTCCCAGAGGATGATACTAGTAGTGACAATGCAACCAACTAGTTGGTTAGATTGTTAGGCCACAAGAACTACTTAAGTTCAAGGCAAATAATGGTAATTCCTATTGTTCTTGTGTAATTGTTGTAGGTTTTGAACTGGATGGTTACGCATGCAGAGCTGCACAATAATAGACAAGGTTTTTATTATTATTATTTTCCTGGGACATTCTAGTCATAAAAAGCAGTTAGAGAACTCCTTCCGTAAGTTCTTTCTGTAAGAAAGCTAGGGAGATGAAGATGATAGGAGATACTTTGAAGATACAAGATAACTCTGCCTTGTGTAAAACATTCTCAGAAAGATTACTGTGAACATGTGCGCCCAAAGCTGCCTTCCTCCAG
>NC_045570.1:1297500-1375000 GCF_009819795.1 Aythya fuligula | reverse complement strand
ATGTCTCTCTTAAGGAAATAGCAGTTCGTATTATCGGTAGGATTCAAATGTCATAGACAAATATGACCAGATAATACGTATTTTGAAAATATGTAAAATATCATATCTTCTTTACATAAGCAGTACTGTTACTGTGTGTATTCTTGCCAGTTAGTTGATATGAGACAAGCTTGCTAAAACATTTGCATTTGTATTTCTGTCCTAGGTAAGCACATGCAACACTAGATCCTGGAACTGTTTTTATGCTATGACAAATAAAGCTATGCCTTAAAACTGTAAATTTATAATGGAGGAAAGGTAATCATGCTTTACAGAAAGGGAAACCATAGTCAAAAAGCAGGAGAAATCAACTATTAGTTTCTGTTGAGCTATGCTCAGTTGTTATCATCTGATTATTTTTACCCCAGCAACGTCACCTGGACAGACATTATTTTTTCCATAGTCTTTAAGTTAAAACATTTTCCCAAATGTACAAACAAACACCTAATTTCATTGCACTGCTGTCTGTGTGCAGTGAGATAAAATATGATTAGCTAGCTAAAAATGTGCAACTTTTCAATCAGTAGTTAATTCAGTCCCAGAACCATATTCATATAGGTTTGAAACAAAATTGACCTTCTTGCTTATGTAATCTGTACATACAATAAGTGCCTGATTCAGTAACAAGCTTCTCAATAATCTAGATTTTCTGAGACCCAGGCAAAGAAGCAAAATCTAGTATTCTTCTGCATAGAACCATCACCTGTGCACTGTTAATGCTCTGAGATTTCTGCATTTGGAAGAGGAAAAATTAGTACAGGAGACAACTTTCCCATGTTACGTGGAAGTCAAAATTCTCATGCTCAATTGCAGAGCCTGTGAGCAGAGAGCTGCAGGAGTAGGGAGGGGAGAACCCTTCTCCTGGACCTTTTGGCCTCCTTCACCATGGCTGCTGTGTCTCTGGAGTGCAGGAAGATTTGGGGCTTTACCCAGAACGTAGGACTAGAAGATACTTGTGACAGTGGACCCTCTGGGCTGATGACGCACTGATGCACAAGAAGCCTTTGCGTCATGGGATTCCACTTTGCAAAGTGGATATGCCACTTTTTGTTTCCTGCCTTTCACAGCAGCTGTAGGCAACTAAATTATGGCTATGTCAGAAGACGTCCAGTGTCAGAAATGGGGTGGGATTTATCTTTAGTGCAGAAGAGCCTTTCCTGAAGATCCCATCAGGATAGGTGTGGAATATCAACAGATCTTAATGATACCAGGGAGCGAAAAAGTTGTTCTGTATCTTATGGAACCGTCTTCATTACTGAGAACCCAAGGGCATGTGGAAGCTTTTGGCTTGTCTTTGAGGTTGCTGTATTTTAAATACCCACTTCTACCTACAAACTGGAAAGGTTTGGTGGCAGAGTGAGGCAACTAGAAATCCACAGGTATTAATTTATCCATGGGTAAAATTTCATTTTACGTGCATACATGTTTTATCTTGGTAAAATTTAGGACTTCCTGGTCTTAGTTTTAACAGAAGTTTTGCCTTTAACTTACAATACCTTTCTTTACTTAAACGTACATTAAGAAGCTGAATTTCACTCTTCAGAAATGCCTCTAGATAATGAAAATCCTGTTACCGAACTCATTCTGTATTTACTGCATGTTAGTGAGTGTTTTGCTGTTAAAAAAAATACACTAGCATGTAAACCTGCACATTTGGTTGTATGTGCATGGGCAAAGAGAAACAAGTGGTTCACTCTTCCAGGCTGAAAGCGTTGCAAAGTGGGGGAATGCTGTCTTGTTGAATCTGTACCCAGATGGAGGTGGACTTGAGACAATGGTACTGGCAGAGGTGTGAATCCTTTCACCTCGTCTTAATGGGGTGTTAAGTTAAGAACTTAGTTATGACTGTATAAACATTGTTAAGACAGTTGTCCACAGCACACAAAGCTAACATGAGTCATTGAACACATACATTTTACAGTATATTAAAATATTTATTTTGTTAGTGTGTAATATAATGGAACCTACTGGATTTATTTCTAAAATTTGGAATTATATTCTGTCTTTTAAATTACTGCTTAAGTGTTTAGTTTACTGATGTGTGGTATCATTTATAAATTCCTAGCTGTCGTATATGGCTTGTTTAGATTGAGCCTGATTTGTAGTCTTCAGAAATGTTTGTGAAGTACATTATAATTTTATTTTACTTTAAATATAGTTTTAGGATATTAGTATATATATACTGTTGAGCTGATTTTGAACAGGATAACTCCGAGAACTTTGCATGGTCTCAGAGTAGTAGGCTTTGCCTCTTGTACTATACTCATTGGCTCATATACTATTGGCTGCTCATGGCTTGGACTGGCGTACGCTTCGTTGGGTTAAAAACTGGCTGGATAGCCGGGCCCAAAGAGTCGTGGTGAATGGGGTCAAATCCAGGTGGAGGCCAGTCACTAGTGGCGTCCCCCAGGGCTCAGTACTGGGGCCGGTCCTCTTTAATATCTTTATTGATGATCTGGATGAGGGCATTGAGTGCACCCTCAGTAAGTTCGCAAATGACACCAAGTTAGGTGCGTGTGTCGATCTGCTTGAGGGTAGGAAGGCTCTGCAGGAGGATCTGGATAGGCTGCACCGATGGGCTGAGGTCAACTGCATGAAGTTCAACAAGGCCAAGTGCCGGGTCCTGCACCTGGGGCGCAATAACCCCAAGCAGAGCTACAGGCTGGGAGATGAGTGGTTGGAGAGCTGCCAGGCAGAGAAGGACCTGGGAGTGATGGTTGATAGTCGGCTGAATATGAGCCAGCAGTGTGCTCAGGTGGCCAAGAAGGCCAACGGCATCCTGGCTTGCATAAAAAGCAGTGTGGCCAGCAGGGCTAGGGAAGTCACCCTGTACTCGGCTCAGGTGAGGCCGCACCTTGAGTACTGTGTTCAGTTTTGGGCCCCTCGAAGCTGGTGAGGGGTCTGGAAAACAAATCTTATGAGGAGCGGCTGAGGGAGCTGGGATTTTTCAGCTGGAGAAAAGGAGGCTCAGGGTGACCTTATTGCTCTGTACAGGTACCTTAAAGGAGGCTGTAGTGAGGTGGGGGTTGTTCTGTTCTCCCACATGCCTGGTGACAGGATGAGGGGGAAAGGGCTAAAGTTGTGCCAGGGGAGGTTTAGGTTAGATGTTAGGAAGAACTTCTTTACTGAAAGGGTTGTTAGGCATTGGAATGGGCTGCTCAGGGAAGTGGTGGAGTCACCATCCCTGGAGGTCTTTAAAAGATGTTTAGATGTAGAGCTCAGTGAGATGGTTTAGTTGAGGACTGGTTAGTGTTAGGTCAGAGGTAGGACTGGTGATCTTGGAGGTCTCTTCCAACCTAGATGATTCTGTGATTCTGTGATTCATTAGCATAGAAAAATTAAGAGTCTTATCACAGAAGGTAGCCTTTTGTTTTGTTTTGAGAAACAGCCTGTATCTACCCAGGTGCTCATGGAGGTGAGAGCCCTCAGATATAGCCCACACTGGCAGGTCTGATACATCTCTTTTCAAAGTGGCTGTGCATATGTGACTGATGTGTAAGTATGCAACAAATGCTTTGCATCCCAGCTATGTCAGCCTCGTTGCACATGCTAAATAGAGCTGTCTGTGTATGCATAGTAAACCCAACATGTCTGGAATGCATCAGACATGCTGGACATATGCAGATCACCTGCTTGTTGTGGGATTTAGAAGTTAGTAGATCGCTTCATTAGGTTTGGCAGGTTTGGGTCATGTAACTGAGCGACCTATAATGAACTGCTAACTGCAAGCCTGGTCCCATTTCTCTCCTCCTGTGAGGAGTCGTAGGAGTTCTTCATTCTTTGGTGAAGGAAGTTTCTCAGGTGGGAAGAGAAATGACTTCTCATGACTTCTGTTGGGAGAATATCCTCCGTGTAAAGAGGTTCATAGGAGAAAACCTGGAGAAGGTTCCTGAGAATGGAGCCAATGCATCCCTTTTCTACCTGGACTACTAATTTTACAAAGCAGAAGAGTATGACCTGAATGGACAATTCATAGTTTTTGACTGTTGTCCAGTCAGAAAGGTTTCCCAGATCTCAGATTACCACCTAAATTTGCTCGTCAGTCCATCAGGAACAGCCAAGGAAGAATCTCAGCTTTGCCGTAAGATACTTTGTGAAGTGAGTTAGTAGGTATCTTTACCTTTCCTATCAGACCTTTATGAGTTCAGGTACAGCAGGGATTTACATTTGTCCTAACTGGGCCAGTATCAAATGAATAACATCTCCTGATATGTGATCGTCCTTCTTCAGGAAAAGACCACTTCAAAAAAAACAAAAATAAATTTAGAAATCAGGTGTACCTCTGGAGAGTCTGAGGGTGTGAAGAAGAAAAGGAAACAGAAATATGGCTGACAAGCTTATTTTTGCAACAGCATGTATATTTAGCCTGCATATTCATGTATTAGGACTGATCTCCAGACGTCATGATGCCCCATACACCATTTAATTTCTATTTGAACTCTTAGGCTGAAGTTCATATCAGAATGAAATTCACTCTTGTTCAGAGAGCTGGCACATGGCCTGTGAAGTCCCACTTCAGTACATTCGTTATTGTTTAACTCAATCTAGAAGTGCTGCACAGAGCCTTTGAGGGCTCCCAGAATTTTCTCCAGAGTCTGTTCAGCACCTTCTCTTAATAGGGAGTGAAATACAGAATCATTCAGGTTTTTAAAGTCTGTAGGACAGCTTTGGGGCAGAAGAGTTATTTTCCTTTAGATTCAGGCTTCAGATTTTGCTCATACCAACACACGTGCTTAATCCCACTCACACTCACACTTGCTTAATCCCATTCACATGTAACTTGGATTTTTTGTGTGTAATGACATTTGTTTTTATTTCTGTAATCTCTATATTATTTGCACAACTGCTGTCGAATTCTTGCCATGAAGGTACTGCAGAATAATTGCAGAATGCCTACATAAGTAATTTTTTTTTTAATGAAATCAAGCCTTGTCTGCTTGTAAAATTATTTTTAGTCACTGCATAAATGGACTTCATTATATTTAGACTGCTACCAATTATTCACCTTTCCCATGGGCTAAAAAGGAAAAACACAACACAAAACCATTCAGTTGTAGCACTTTTGAAACAATAGTGTCCTTATTATTTTTATTTTGCAAAATCATGTTTTTGGAACCTTGGCATTTTGTGTTTGAGTCATTAATCCCATTCTTTAGAAGTAGTCAAAAGAGTTTACCTAATTGATAATATGAGCTCAGACATTGTGTTGCTGTTGATGTTGAGGCCCTGCAACTAATCTTTACTTGTGCAGTGCATTTCTTTCTACCACAGTTCTGTGATATTAATGGTGTATGGTAGTGAAAGAAATGTGTTTTATTCTAGAGTCTAACCCTGCTGTTATCAAAGTAACTTCCAGCTTATTAGCGACAAAGGACTTTTATCCTTTGTGCTGCCCTATTCGCCAGTGCTTCCTGAATTAAACTGCTGTTTCCTGTTCTTTATATGCATGACCACATCTGGGTAGCTTGCTCACAGCCCTGCTGCTTAATAACAATCACCTTCCCTTTCAGTCTCTGTTGATTGTTTCTAATTCACTCTGACAGATAGTGCCTGACAACTTGCCTGCATTTCCCTCCCTCCGTGACCTGAAGTTACTCACAGCACTTATATAGTCTGTCATTTTTAATATTTGATTTCATTTTAAGTTATGTGTTTTACTGAGAAGATGAAACCAAAAAAAAAGGGGAGGGGGATAGGGGGGAGGCTAGTAATGGAACATAAATTTAACCCTTCTCACTATACAGGGCATACCATACAAAAGTCTTTTTATGTGTGTGCTTATGTGGCTATCTTTGGCTCTCTGTAATAATGCCATTGCTGTATTTTTGTATTTTTCGTGAGCATAAACCTGAACACTATATTCTTTCAGTTAACTGGAGCTTGATCAGTTTTTATGTAAGAACTTTTTTTTTTTTTTTTCTTCAAATGGCTTATAATTGGGCAGCTTTCTCAGGGTTGGTATTAGGAGGAGCAGGAAGAAATGAGTTCTCATGGTATTTAAATGGATAGCTTCAACTAGGCTGTCAACATTTTTAATGTACCTTTCTTTTGCACTTATGTTTTTATTTGTCAGTGAATACAAATCAAGCTGACTGTCTAGAATAAAGCATGTGAGCCAGAATATGGCTGCTTTACAGTTGTTCCTCATTTCACTTAGATGAGAGGCCACAATATATGTAGATAGGTGGACAAAACTTTAAGATGCCATTCATCGTATGTCTCTGTCTCATGGACAAGTGTGTTATTCATGCTGTCACTAAAAAATTGATATTAGAGATAGAGGGGGGACGGAAAGTGAGTTAATCTGCTATGTGTGCTAAAGAAGCTATGGATTCCTGATTTTCAGGTTTACTTTTCTACTATTTTGGCTTTGTCATGCGTCTTAATGTCGTCATATACTTTGGCCACTGGCATATGTAAACAAATTGGATAATGTGGCTTGCCTGGAAGGACTACTGTCTACAGGCCATGCTTGCTGTACTGAGGGTAGAAGTCACATTGATTCTACTGAAAAATGAAAAAGAAAGGTTCTAAAATTCCAAGCTGTTGGTAATGTTGTCTGGTGTGACTCTGGTTGGGCAGCAGATGTTCATGTAGAGCTCGGTGTTGACTTGTTCAGGAGACAGCAACAGAGAGATGCTAGAAGCAGCAAAAATTATCTGTTACTTCAGTATGGAACTTGCCTAACCACAATTTCTAGTTGACTGCGTTCAGTGCCCAAGTTTCTTTGGAATTTCAGTCAGACCTACATCTTAAGTACAAGACGAAGTTGACTGAATTTGTATGATTTATAAATTTCATTGCCTATGCAAGGGAAGAGTGATGTTGGATTCTGAATTTGCTTGAAAATTTGATTCCAGTCTTTCCTGTAGTCTGTAGATTATAAAAATATTTAATTTCAGGCTGTAATTAAAAATAAGTAAATCAGATTATGTAGGAATTTCAAGTCTTTGCAAAATATTTTAAACTTATTGGTCTGAGAAAGGCAAAATCTTCCTAGGCAGGGCTCCTGGTGGTCTGTATGTGGTTGTTAATGGTAGGCTTCTTCTGGGATGGATTGTAAGAGTCAAATTTATTTTAAAAATTGAGAGTATGTTTTTATGTTAAATAGTGTGTGTTTTGTTGTGTAAAAGTTGAGGGCTAAACTGTCATTGACTTCAATGGCAAAGATCCTAAAAGACCTGAAAATATGTGAGTTTTGGGAATAATTTATTTTGTTCACAAATTGTCTGGGAGCAGATAGGCATTTTCTCATGTTGCTTTGTTGCTCAAAATTATTTGCAGTGTTCTTCATGGAGTAATGCTTGGGCTGCTGATTGTTTGCATTGTAAACAGTTTGTTGTAAATATTCACAATGTTGATGAGTTGCAGGGGTCATGTGCTGATGTCTGCATTTCTTCGTTGGCTGATAGACGTAACTGGAAGCAGATGCCTATCCTAATATTCTCTAAAAGAAAATCTCTACTAAATAGACTAAAAACTCTGCTCCTCCTTGGGGTTTTGCTTGATTAGTGATGAAGATGGTAAAATAACAGCTCATGCCTTCTTCCCAGCTTTGGGTGCTTCTGAATTTCTTCCTCTGAGTTGGAGCCCGTGCGCACTGGACGTGCTCCTGTCTCCATTGAGTGATGGCGGACCTCCTGGTAACCTTAGGAGAAGGTGGTTCCTCTGCCAGCATGCTCCAACCTCCTTGCCCCGCAAGGATAGTGTGCCACCTGCTCCACAACACCCACTGAATCCTCTGCTAGCAGTCAGGTGGGATTTCACATGGCCTCAATGCCAGCCTGTTGCATCACCCAAGCCATTAGGAATTACCATGTTTCAGTGTTAGAGCTGAACGTACAGCTCACATTTACTTTGGCAGTCACTGAAGCTCCTCGTTTTTCCACATAAATGTTCTTGCTGGAGAGTCTGCTGCAATACTCAAAGATCAAATGCAAAAAGGGCAGGAGCATCAGACAGCAAAGAAACGTTTCCAACATCAATAAATGTATGTGAGAAAAAGTTCTCTATCTCTTCATTTCTGTTACAAAGTAAAACTTTGTGTAGGTTCCAGTCAATGCAGTTTCTTTTCAGGGGCTGATAATTTCACTTATTTTTCCCAGACTATTTATGTTGAAGAGTACTAGACTGAATAAAGCTTAGATTATTGTTGCTCCGTTTCACTCTGGCAAAAGTGCTACCAGGGAGAGCGCAGGATCCTGGCTGTCCATGTTCCATTAGGGTTGTATTTAATTATGGCTCTTCCTTTTTCTCCAGGCACTCTCCAGCTTCCTGGACCACACACCAGAATGTTTTGCTGGTCACTGTTTTTTTTTTTTTTTTTTTTTTTTTTTCCCCAGTCCTGCTGAGCACCCTCATTTCTACCTAAAGTGAATGGGAACTGCTGAAGCTCAGCACTCTCTAAATAAAGGCCCTTATTATCAATGTCACCGTTTGAGATAATAACTTGTGCCATGCATAAAGAGTGAAATCGCTGTGCTTTTTTAATTCCTTCATATGAGATTTTGCTGCTCTTTACTTTTCTCTACTGCTCAATGGTCCAGCATGGCTTTTGAAATAGGCGATGCCTTCTCTAATTAGGCACCATTGCAGTTACTGATGGATTCAGACAATTTTGTGCTCAAAGTTAATGAATGTTGGCTTTGATCAGCCTCTGACTGTGATTGGTAGCAATAGTTTTATCCACACATTATGCAAGTTGCCCAAACCTCTTGGTTGTACAAAATTGAGCTAACAGTCTTAGAGGAAAAAAAATCAGCTAAGTGAGCTATTGTTAGAATGCACCATGTGCAAAGAATCCAGCCTGTCTGAATAGAAAAAGGGATGCAAGAAAGCTTAGGAAACCCTAAGTGTTTAATTTGAATCTTAAGTATTTGGTGAAAGGTTGTGCTGCAAAAGCTGTACATTCAATTGGATTGAGCACATGTGTCTTCCTTCTGCAAAAGCCACTTGGCTTCCTGTCCTGGCTCTGCTACCCAATCACTAAGTGATGTTCTAGAAAAAAGTGTCAAGCTCAAATAATCAGGCTGCCTTTAATGATCTCTGCAGCCATCTCCGTCTCCTGTCTGTGCAGAGTTTATAGGTGCCAGGTATATATGTCTGTCCCACACCTCTCCACGCTGCGGCTCTCTGGGATACGTGCTTGCTGCATCAGAGCTCACCCAGAGCAAAGTGAACCTGTGTGACCACTGTACTTGTGCTTTCTCTGTAGGGTTTTTGATGAATTTGCATTAGGTGATTATCCCCTTATGCATGTCTCAGAAAGGCAGGTAACTCCACATTGTCAGTTTTCCATCTGTAGCATGTGGATAATTATACTTTCCTGCCTCACATGGGTGTTGTGAGCACTAATTAGTTAATGTCTTTTCAACACTTTTATCATACAAATACTAAGCAGTTATTGCTATAATTATTATTATTTCATATTATTTTGTTGTTCTTCAAATAAGTGATTTTGAGCACTCAGTTATATCTGAATATTTGAAAGTATAACTTCACATACATTAAATGACAATGTTTTGGTAATGCCAGTGGGTCAATTTGAAAGACTGATGCACACTTTTTGCTTGTCAATTCACAAATCCACTCTGGAGCAGAGTTTTCTTTAAAAATGTGCCTCTGAAACAACTGGATCATCCCACCAAACACAGAAATCCAGAGTCTGTAATATAATAAGGCATAACGCAGTTTACATTAGTTGATTAATGCTGCATGCTTTGAGTGTGCTATGAGCACTGGAAAAAACTTGGTTGGCTAGAGGGAATATGGCTTTGGACATCAATGGTTGAACTACAGCCGTGTGAATTCAGCAATGTGGTATTCCTGAGTTTGTGCCAAAATCTCTGGACTTCTGTAGACCTTTACGTTCTCCTGAACTTAAGTAAAATTTAAGTAAACTGTAAAGGGGAAAAATAACAAATAAAAAACCAACCAAACAAATCCCTCAAACCTTAAGCAAAAGGTATGAAAGAGATGAAGTCATCATATTTCCTTTGATTCAAAGTGGAAAGTACGCATCTGACAAGGGTGATCCAGGGGATGGTAAGCCTGGTCAGAACGCTTCCTCAGTTACCAAATCCAGCTCTGACTTTCCCTTGGCCTCGGGGTTTTCTGTGAAAGATTTAAACTGCTCCATATTATATAACTTTTAAGTCTTTAAATCCTGTCCTTAAACACAAGCTTTTCCTCGGAGAGGGGAAATTGTGATATGGGGAAGCTTCTCCCTGCAGATGGAGGGTCCACTTTCCTTAGCAAGCTCTATTTTTCTGGACTACTGTGGAAACCTTTCCATAGTCTGAGGATGGTACAGAAAGATAATGGTATGAAGGATAAATTTCCCAGGCAGAAGGCACAGACATGGGAGTGAAATTCTTATTATGTATCGGCACTTGAAATTGGATACAGAACAAAGTAGATCTCTGGCAAGCATCTGAAGAACTGATTGATTATGGAGCACCGTGAGGGGAAGGAGAGGAGGCTGGCAGGTAGGGATGGATGAGCAGGGAACTATAGGAAGCTGCAAATCTTCAGCCTCTCATCCACAAAGACCAGGAAAAAGGAATGCAGCTCAAACCTTAAGCCATCTTTTTCTTGGAGCCTCATAAGAATCCATGAAAGCATGACTGTAATTGGATTAGAGTTTGTGTGGAGGCACACAGCCCCTTTGCAGATGTCCTTGACTTGCTATCTGATTTCCTTGTGGGGCAGCTATAAATTTTGCTGGTGAGGAGAGGGCCATCATGCTAGGCTGTTGCTGGAGGCTATGCTTTCCAGGGGAGCACCTTTGTGCTGCCCCAGGCCAGTTTCCTGCTCTATGACCATGTGTACGATCAAGGTGGTTGGCTCGTCCTAGACCAGGTTGTCTGCTCTGTGGGGCATGTGATTGCACAGGGCAGGGGGCACACTGTGGACTTGGGTATGAGAGACATGTGGAGGTCTTTTAGTGGTGGAGAGAGAGAGAAGGTGGGATGGGAGAGGGAGGAGAACTGGGGGTCAGTTCCATGTGGACAGGCCTGCAAGACCTGCCAGGTCAACCCTCTCAGCAGAAGGCAACGACTGCCCTGCTCAGTTGGATGGGTCACACCAGGATTTCTTTCCCTCTGAGCTTTTCCCATGGGGTTTTCTGTGGGAAGGTATGATCTCTGTACAATAAGCTATCAGCCTTGTGACAGCTATATAACACCTAGACTGGTTCACCTGCAAATGGGGTTTTCAAGGCTTCTTCATTCTAAGGATTGTCTGGGAGTGACTATGAGAACAGAAATACCCTTTACTGAGGGACATTTTGAAAATGTCTATTTGTAGAGTAAGGATGCTGTATCTGATGTGGATAAATAATGTAGGAGAGTCTTGCAATTCCTGTGTAGAATTGGTGAGAATTTCTTGCAGAATTGGAAACACTGTTACAAAATTCTTAGGCTTCAGTAAATTCAGCTTTAAGAGTGACTTTAAGTCTACAATTAGGATGGGAATAATTAAATACAGAAAGGATATATAATTTTGAAATGTGACAACTCTTTTCTTGTAGTTGCTTGTGCTTGCATACATACCACAGTATTTTATGGTTTGCACCTGAAGTTACTTACGCACTATGCCCAGCAGCTATATGAATATCCATTTATGTGACTTTATAATCAGTTTATTAGGGTTTTAGTGCCTTGTTGCTGTTATTTTTATCAGCCTAAGCTACAAGAAGTTAATTTGAGTAGTTTCATAAACTAAGTTTGAAAGAAGTCCATTCACCTAAAGCTAAGAGTCTATGGATACAGTCCAGTCCTGCTGAAGTAGTGGCAGTTTTTTTCTTCTCTTCAAGGAAGTCCCAATGTAAGCTTTAGTGTTGTGGATTTTAAAGTGTTAATTTTGTAATGATTTTTATAGTGTAGAGATGTAACATTTCAGTAGACCAACAGATATCTCTGCAGGGAAAAAATAGGTAAGATTTAGAGCAAAGAATCATTTTTCTGGTCCCTTTCCTTCCCCCCCCCCCCCCCCCCCCCCCCCCCCCCCCCCCATTAACTGGTATGAGAAAAAAACTATCACATCTCTAACACTTGTCATTCTTAGAATAGACTATCACAGTTCCAACAACACACCTACTACATACAGTAAACAATTTATTTAATTGATGTCAGAATTATATGCTATTAAAAAAAAATAAATGCATGAGTGGGATTATCTGGAGGGAAATTTTTTAGTACATACAATTATAGCAGGCAAAATTTATTAAGAGGCCATCATCAATACCTCATTTTGTAACTGTGACTATGTGATGTTTTGTTGTGGTAAATAAGCATGAATAAATTGCCAACTTTCCTATGCATTCCAAACATGATATTGTTGTGTGCCCGTGACATAAAATAGCTGATCATCCTACTAGAAAAAACAAACCAAACCCAAACTCCATTAATTAAGCATGTACCTTTATCTTTTCTTAATGTTTTAACAGTTTTAGGAGGGGACAAATTGTGTAGTAGTATCAACGAACAGAGCTGAAGTGGCCCACTTTTAGTTTGAGTGAGAAACATTGTAATAGATTGAGCTGCTATTATAGAAAGTTTATTATTATTGGTATATAAACTAGCTGGGGGCTTAAACACAGAGCAGCTGGGTAATTTGCTAGCTCCTGGATCCAATTAAAAAAATCTATGTTCTGTCCACAGTAGGGGAATGGTCATAGCTGAGAAACTACTATATTTTAGATAGACACACCTGTGGCATGTTCACTATTATAATTTGTGTAGTCTGTAGAAAACATTAAACCCTCTCATTACTGTCTTACATAAGACAGGCACTTCAAGCAGTTCCACATTTATCTGAGATTACCAGTTAAACTCATTAAAAAACAACTAGGGCTTGTTCACTGAATTGGATGTTTTCAGGATTTTGGTGTGCTTCGTGACTAACAACAGTATGTCTTTGATTAGGGAGATGACATTCTTTTGGGAAGGCTTCTGACTTTCGGAGTTTTTGTAAGCTGGGTGTATCTTGGGTGACAGGTATTTTGTTAGCTTTTAGACTCTTTGTTGGTAAAGTTAAACTTCTGAAACTGCAATCTCTTTTTTTCATTTGAGGAAGTAATGCACCATTAACACTTCAGGTTCTAGCCAGACTCAGGTTCTGACAGCAATTA
This sequence comes from Aythya fuligula, assembly GCF_009819795.1. Lineage (NCBI taxonomy): Eukaryota > Metazoa > Chordata > Aves > Anseriformes > Anatidae > Aythya > Aythya fuligula. The sequence goes on along the minus strand of NC_045570.1, from coordinate 1,361,829 downwards.
CAGGTTACTGATGGAAAAAATTGTTTGGAAACCTCCTTATCATTACTGTTTCCCTTTTGTTTATAGCAAGTAAGTGAGGGAAAGAAACTTAGATTTGTAACCAGGTAGCTGTACATTGTGCTTCTCACCACCAGTGTCCTGGTTTCCTTCTACTGTTTTTTTTTTTTGTTGTTGTTTGTTTGTTTGTTTGTTTGTTTTTCTGTTTTTCACACTCTTTTGCATTAAGTTGCATGCTTGTTGCAACCTACTAAAACCTTGTATGTGCCTTTGACCCTGTGAGTAAACATAGTCAATGCGTGGTTTCACTGGGGTCAATGGAGTGATGTTTGTGGATTCCTCTGCTCAGAAATGTAAGTGCAGTCAGGATCCCAGCTGAAAGTTGCAAGCTTTCCTAGGACAGTGGCTAGTTTTGTCTAGTATGCTAGGAAGTTATCATCTCCTTAGCCACAGTGCACGGTTCCTGATCTGAATCTGGCCAATATCAGCTAAGATATGCAGGCAGCACTGTAATACAAGTAAGAATAATAATGGTATTTAACATTGCTTTTTTCATAAATCAATCAAAGAAGTCAAAGCAGCAGGCATAACTAATATTCCTTACAGTCAGATAGGGCTACATCTCTTTCATAAAAAGTGTTTTTCTGCAATATTTAACCATTGTTGGCAACAATCATCAATATTAATCCTTAACAGCAACATGATAACCAAGCTAGCAGATAAAATGGCTGTTAAAAAAGTAGGAAAAAGAGGAATAATAGGATTGTGGAATTTTAATATTCTCTAGCTATTTATTAAAAAGTGCTTATTTTGTATGTGTTTATTTCTAATAATCAACTATAACATTACTTTGCAAAAAACTGTAATTGCTTCTTAATTTCAAATCCCAGTTCCTTTGTGCTGTATACAAAGGTAGGATATTTCTGTACTTATTGTTCACAGCACTCTGTGTAAAAAATCACGTTCATTTCAAGAAGCTGTTATGGTATTGATTCTGGTAAAGACTTCCATTAACTGACCAATCTAAATCTCATAAGTGATGTCAGGATAGTTATGCATTTGCTTGGTTCAAGTATTCAGCCATTATGTTAGAATGCAGGCAGTGTCTGAATATGGCTGTTAAATTATTTCTAAATACCGAACCAGAACAGCTTAACAGTTCTGCAGTTTGAGACTGACACAAAAATGACAATCTGCCACCTCTTTGTTTTTTAAATATTAACGTTGTATTGGGATAGTATTTTTGGAGTAAAAACCTGTGGCATGAGAGGATAAGTGACATAAACAAAGGCAGCTGGGCTGCATGAAATAATGGAACAATAAGGCCCTTACAGCCGTTCTCATCACTCCAGTATGTTAATTAGCATTCTGTTGTGGCCGCAACACTGAAAACATGTAATCTGTATTGGTGTACTGTACAGCTGTGAACACACATTCTTTTTTGTTAGTCCCTAGAGTTAGCCTTGCCATTGGCATATGTGTGTGGGCCAAAAGTCAAACCAGCACCACTAAAATACCACACTACAGAAGCAAAATATATTTTCTTTTATTTATTTCCACCGTAACCTGTGATGTAATCTGGTTACACAGCTTCTGTTTTACTTCTGTTTTTTTTTAAACAATATTCTGTGTGTGTATGGACATGTGTACGTATGTGCATGTGGGCACATATTTGCATGTGCCTGAACAGGAGCATATATAGAGCCAAAATAATAATCTGAAAAAGAAGTGATTTAGGAAGATAAAATGTTCTATAAATAAATAAAAGCTTATTCCTCAATAGGACAGTTTTAAAACTCTGTCAAGAGGAACATTACAGCTATATTTTCTTTCTTTGTGTGTGTGGAGAAAAGAAATCTAGTTCAATATTTTTATTCTTAATTTTATTAAAGAATACAGTTTAGAACTCAGCAGTGCTTTAATGAATTCAGCTGCACAGGCATGGCACATTTACATTATTTTGATACAAACATGTCAAAAAACAGTGAAAGTAAAACTGAAGAAATGTGATTAAGGAAAAAAAAAGTTTGTCATTTATTCTGCCTTCTAAAAGAAATCGTACTAAAGTCAGGATCTCAGACTACTTTGTGCACGTTAACCTTAGCTGACCAGGGGTTAGAGAAGACCACCTAAAAAAGGTTTGATCAAGTGGAAATCATTCCCCATCTGAGGAGACTGGTATTTCTCTGTAGTGCTCCTGTAATTTAAAAGCACGCTGACCTAATGCACAGGTATTTACCTAGAAAAAAAATGTTACCTTTTAGATCATAAATTAGATTTAAAATTAAGAAATATGATTTCTATTTCCTCTTAAATGTACATTTACACAGTGAATATTCACTTGTCAAAACTGTTTGCTGGTATCCATTTATTACTTCATTGTGATGATTTCTGTACTCACAAAAAATAAGAAGTAGGAAAAATTTCTCTTAGAAAATAACTTGCAATGCTCTCGGGTGAATACATCCTTTATCCGTACTCAGATGATAAGAGTGAAGGCTTCGCTTATATTTCTGTACTAATCTACTTCAAACTTGATCTTGAAAAATTACCCTCATTGCACAAAGAAAATACAGCATTTAAGTCACCATGCTGATCAAATTTGTTTCTGCTTTTTGACTGTGGAGGGAACAAATTGTTTGGTGATTCTGTGATGTGAACCAGCGTTCACTAGGGAACTGAGTAAGTTTTTTTGTTGTTGTTGTTTAACCACTTTAATTCCTTCCCAAGTAGATTGTAACTCTTAACAAGAGAGATACTTCATTATAATATCATATTTTTATATGAAGTACTGAAAGTTTATTTTAAAGCTTAATACTTTATATTGCTATTGATAGCATGATTTTAGAAGAGAAGTATCAAATATTTAGATTTCATGCTTTGCATTACTGTTTTTATAGAAATAAAAATCAGGAATGCTGCTTTAAAAATTAAATTTCTGTAGAAATAAAATACAGGCTATCAAAATAGGAATAAGAACAACAACAAAAATGTTAGTAGCTGTCTCTGAATTTGTCTTCATAGTGGTAAAAGTATATAATTAATAGAAGAATTTTAGCTCCAGATGTGGCTATACTATAATAGAGCCTTATAAATGCTACAGAAAGAAAAATTGCTTGGAACGAATGAGAACCAAATCAAGAGCACACCTGGGTTTGACAAAGATTGCATTTACTGACTGCTGTGCTATCACATTACAGAGAAAGACCAAGTCTTTGGGAGCAGCTGTAGAGAAAGGCCTGGCAAATCTGCATGCAAATAGCAGCACATTGTTAACTTAATCAGATGCCGAGGAAAAGATGTGCCAGACCATGAGGATGATCTATAAACAAGTACAGAGTCCAGAGAGATTGCGAAGGCTAGGCAGATTAAAAAGGTATACCACAAGGGTTCTGTCCTTGGGTCAGATTCTCATCTTTTATGTTGCCTGAAGGTTACTGCCATTCAAGCTAACTTATCACAGTGTTTGTTATAGCCCATTGTAGTAAATTTGTCAAATAGTCCCCGATTTGTTCTTTGCACAGATATAAATAATTGCATATTATTTTGGGAGTTTGGTAGCTCTTTGTTCCTTGGTGGTAGAGATGTGGGTATTATTTTCTGAAGGAACAGTGTGTGATTTCATAACTCCTATTAAATAATATTACTGTATAAATGTCTCAGTGTAGTGAGATAAGAAATAGTGCAATATACTGTATAAAGAGACATATCTTCTATTAAAAGAAAATCTTTCTTATAAACTGAAGTGCCCTGACTACAACTGTCTTAAGAATGTTAGACACCTGCCCTTCATACCATTGATATTAACAGGAACATATGTTTAAAATCTTCTCTAAGTCTAATATCATAAAAAAATAAAGAAGTAATACTATTTAATCACCCACTGCTTAATAGTGCCTTAGTTGTTTACTGCCATTGCACTAATTGCTCTCTACTAATGTGTTTTTGTGTGATTTCCAGTAGTGCTAAAAGAACCAAGATCCATAAGCAATTAAATGTAGTGTTTTTATCTTAAAAAATATATCTACTGTAGACTAGCAAATGAACAGTGGTATTCTTTAAAAAACAAGAGAGACTTGGCAGTTGCATAGCTGCAGAGTAATAGGTATTTTTCATTGCATCTTTTCCACAGTGACATTGGAGTAATCTTTATGAATAAGCAAACTGCATAAAGCTGAGCATTTTATATTATATTATGGGCCAGAATCTCCTCTCATACTGTTATAAATCAGGTATAACTTTATTAAAGAGAGAGGAATTGCCCCCATCTAAAAGTAGACTCAGGCCTTTTGTTTCTGCAAATGGATTTCTTTTTTTTGGAAAATGCAACTTTTAAAATCTGAAATACAGATGCATCTCACCCAAGCACACATGCATAAATATTTCAGTTCTACCTTCTGCATGGAGAACCACATGCAGGGCCAGGCAGCAGGCAGTGGGGCCGGGCAGGCAATCCGAGTCAAAGACAGTGCTTTGGATCCTCAGCTGGATCATTGGGAGCACGACAGAAATGATGTGCAGAGACTTGTAGGAGAGAAAGCAACACCAGTTACATACTGTAGCATCCTCTGCCAGAGGGTTAATTGAGTAACGTTGTTGGCTCCAGAAGGAGCTTGCTGCCTGAGACAGGGCACTGCAGTGGAGACTGTGAGGGTGATGGAGGTGAGGGGAAATTGGACATAATAGCATTAATAATAATAATTAAAGACTAAAAGTAACAAAAGAACACATAACTAATACACCAGTCTCTTGCTTTTTATTACAAAATTAATATTCATATGAATGCTATCAGAGCTATTCAATATTAAGCTGGTAAGACAAAAGCCACACTGTACTATATTATACAGCATATTACACAATGTTTGTTTCTGTGGATTCTGACCATTTTAGAGCAAACTAACAGCACCACCAAACACTCTGTTTGCAGGTCTCCAGCACAAGGCCCTCAATCAGCACAGGATCCACAGACCCACAGAGTGGCAACACACTTCACTTTATATGGGGGGAGGTAATGAGATCAATTAGATCCTCATCCATTGAGCTGTAGACAGCTGTTGGTGCATAATAATCATCATTAGAGGTGGGTGAATGTGGGATACTGGATTTGCCAGGCTACCCGCAGGTATTCTAAAAATGCCAGGCTTAACTCTTGAGTATTTTGAGTACTTGAGGCCAGCGTTTTCTCTGAAGTCTCTCCTGGGACTACTGATCATAAAAGAAGATAAAGGTACATCTGAGAGCAAGGACAGCTACAAGGCTGCCAGGCTGTTTTCGGGGATGGAGAAAGTTGAGCAGATAAACCCTGCCATCTGTTCTGAAAACACTGCCCTCTTCAGGGCCACATGGGGCCCGTGGGCAGTGAATCCCAGGGTTAGCCACCATCTGAATTCAAACCTTCATCAGCCATGCTCATCATCCAGTTTCTTCTCTCTCGATGATAGTTTCATGATAGGAATTGCAGCCTTTTCCGATTTGGGTGGACTCTCTTTGGTTCATCCCATACTTCAGTGATTATCTATTACGTGTTCCCCTCCTTCCTTTTTTTAATACCAATACAACCAGGTTATGTGTTAATGAAGTTGGGCTGTTTTGAATTATAACAACAAAAGGTCTGATATTGATGTTGCTTTTTGGATAGTGGGTAATGTAGCCTTCTTAGTATTTAATTTTGAGCCTTTTAACCACGTCTAGGCTTTATAAGCACCACCAGAATGTCCAGCAAACACGGTCAGTGTTGTAATCAGCATCATTCCTAATTATTAATTTTAGGATTTTCTTTGAAACCTCAGTAAATGCTTGCTGCATTAAATACTTATATGTTAAAAACATTATAAAACCCTCTTACTTGATGCTGTTATTCATATACATCCTTGCAATTCCATATATTCTGCACTTCATACTAATTCTTGTAACCTTCATAATTCTTGTAATTAGGAGTCTTATTTTAGGAAGTGGATGCGGCCATTCCAGTAGAATAAATATGATACATATCATTACTGTTTACTTTTCTGTTGGCAATGTAAGTAACAATCCACTTCTTTTGGTGGGCTTTCTCATTCATTCATACTCCTTAACATGGGTGTGAGTTTCCAGTGTGAAATGGTGGTATCTCACTGGTTAAGTCATATTAGTATGTATAGGAGTTTAATAAAAACAGCCCAGCAGTCATAGGGTAGTAGAAAAAAGAATGAAAGCAAATATATGCAAGAGAGAAATTGTGTGTGAGATGAGATCATCTGAATCCTAATCTGAGTTTTTTGACAAGTCTTCCGGCATGGCTTTGTGTCATGTACTGCTGCTGTCTGATTTCTGTGTCTAAATCTATTCCTGATGTCAGTGGGTGTAGCTCTGTTGCAGCTGTACATGTATACATGAGCAACAAATTTGGCCCTATTTTGGAAAATACTTATGTACCCTGTAGGTTGCTGTGAGGATTAATTTGTTAATATTTGTACAACACTCTGAATATATAAAGTGCTATATAAGTGTTTAGTAGTATTAAGTCCCCATGAATCACTTATTTGTCCTCAGTATCAGTGCAGAACGTGGTTTTTGCTCTTATGGACTAGTAGAGCTTAGAAAGGAAGAAAAGGAAACAGTTGCTATAGTTTCAGCAACTGGCAAAACAAAGCAACTGGCAAAATGTGCTCTATTCTACGTGCACACAGATAATATTTGGGTAGATGGTCACATAGTACCAGTGTACAAATATTTATCTGTTTGCGAAGAGAGTATCAGGCTTTATTGCCCAATGATGCAAACTGTTATTCTTGTAAACATCGCTGGTTTTCTCATATGTATAAAGACTATTTTTAAGACTAACTGTATGTGGGAGAAGAATCCATTGTATTTTATTAGATTAAATTGACTATACTGGTTTTATGGCCTAGCACTTTTTTGGTATATCAACTAGTTGACTGCAGATTCAACCACATGGTGGTCTTTCCTTAGATTTGTTTTCATGATGTGTGTAAAAACAAATTAAGCCTGTGCACTTAAAACATTGAATATCTGAGGCAATGGCTAGATAGAAAGTAATAGGAATTTCTCAGTTCTGTTTGATAGTGGCACTGTCATCATCAGTTTGGTTATAGCAGCTGCTCCTTTCTTACTGGTCAGTTTTATTTCCTATTCTCAGATACCTTCCTCTAAATGAAAGAGATTAAGACAGCCATCTTCTTAAAATCTGGTAAAATGTGGCAGATGAAAGAAGACATCAAGCCAGGCATTCTGTCTGGCATGGCTGAGCTAGGGTTCAGACACTACTTTAGAGATTTCACCGTACGCATATATATCAGTAATGAAGTATCATGAGACTAAGTATCAGTATCAGCTGGGGAAGAGCCAACAATGAAAATGTGTCTTGGACTGTGAAATTTCAATGCATTCATTAATCAGAAAGCATGCTACCTTCCTGATTCTGGATTATATAGGCTGTTCTCAGGCTCAGCAGGGGAAGGCAGTATGGAAACCCCACAGGTGCAAAGCAGCATTCCTTAAATTGCCTTAGGGTGGCATGGTGCAATTTAACATTGGGCATGGTGCCTGCAGAACATAGCAGAACCTGGGCGTCAGGTTCTGATCAAGTACATTAATTTTGTTTCTACTTTTGAATTTTAACTAGTACCTTGTTCTTATAAGTAATCACGTTGTTGTTTTGTGGAACTGAAAAGAGGAAGATCATCAACATGAGAGAGAGATTTGGCAGGAGAATGTGAAACCTTCAAGTTTATCTATCATCCCTCTAAGACGTAAAAGAACATATAGTAAGAGCAGTGATGTGCATTCAGCATGAATGGTGCCATGTGTCTTCTCCTCTCCCTATACCAAAGTTATGAAATATTTTAGTCACAACAGTCAGCAGTTGTTATGAACCAGGCAACATTATGGTTTTAACTGGTTACAGGTTACAATTACACAGATTACCACTGTGAGGAAACTTAATTCACAATAGTTTCTTAAGGTTTTTGCCAACTACAAGAATTGAAAGAACAAGAGTTCTTTTATGTCCTTCTCCTGTCACTCTTCCAGTATAATTCCAGTCATTCATCTCTCCAACTCAGAAACATTTAAAATTAATCTAAAGGGGGAGTTGATCATCACCAAATAATTATAATCAGATGCAAGATTTGAAACACAGTTTCCCAAGGTGATGCAGTTATTCCCAGGTGTCAAAGCAGATCAACCTTTTCTCCCTCCTCTCTGTGTCTGGACATGGAGGGCAGCTGGAGCCTGACCCTGAAGTACAGTAATGTATTATGGTAGTTTGGTCATGTAAGAAATGGAGCAGGATGGAAGCAGGTGACATCTCCCAGTGTCTAGACCTTGTTCTTATAAGTAATTAACTCCATTGTGTGTCAAAATGTTGTCAGCTATGATTGAAGCTGGCACTTTTGTGGTCCATACTGTCTGATTTTTGGATAGGCAAAAACATCCATCTTGTGGCTGAGTAAACCTTCTCTCAGGTGGCATTCAGGTTTTTCAATATACCTTCTTCCAAAGTAGAGCAACATCCATAAAATACAAGATTGAAAGACACAACACATGATAAATTAGAGTTTCAAATGGTACTGTTGCCCTAAATGAAGAATCCTGAATTTTGTATTTAATTTGTCTACTTGTTCAAAGATTGCATGTATTGCATATGAGGTATTCTGTTGTATGTAGATACTCTCCATTGGTCATCTCAGGCAGTCATGGCTGTATAAGGATGGCATTGAGATACCTGATGTTTATGAAGTCAACAGTAAACTATGCATCCTCCCCAGTTTTGGGGGGTAAGTAGCCTTTGTTAAGCATGACTGCTACATACATCCTTTGAAAACATACCATTGCTAACGTCTGCGAGGATGCAGCTGTGGAAAGCAAATATAGTGAATGGGCCTTCCAAACTTCTGGTACTTCAGAACTGTTTAATAATTGTCACAGAAGCATAGCCTATTTAAAACACAAAAAATGAATTAATGACTATTTATTCATTTTTTCCGATTATTTTGTTGCTAAATGTGTTTCTGTTAGCAGAAGCACCTCTGAACAGTATCATATTGCTTCTTTTGTTGATCTGGGACTTGTAAGAGGCTAGATCATTATCAGTCATTTTGTAAATATTTGTTTCTACTTGCAGATACCCGTTTGACTGCCTTTACTTTTCCTGAAGTTTCACCCAGGTTGTACCAAGTAAAGTCTCTTAAAGATGCTGCTGGCATAAATTTTTCATCTGGGCTTTCTTCCTACAGACAAAATAAATTTATTTGCAGCACTCTGGACAAAAGAGAGCCACTATCTAACCCTGACCATTTTGACATCACAATGCACTAAGTCCAAATTTTCTGCTCTCAGCAATCCTGTAGTCCAAAGCAACAGTCATTTTTTTTCTTCCTGTAGCTGTGACACAGACTGAATTCCCATCCGTTATCTTCACAGAAAGTGATGGCTCATTTTTCAAAGCACTGATTGGCAAAAATTTTGTGGATAACTGTTTTTGATGATGATTATTTTTGTAGATGGGTTATTTGCCGTACTCTTCAAGTGCTCCCTAGGCTTTGACTCCTGATGTTGTCCAGGCAATTCAGCAGGTATACCATAGCCTGTTTAACTGGTCTCATGGGAGACTGATTGCCTGCTCACTCACCTAAATTGGTATTAGTGTAGTGTGTGGAGTGGAAAGACTTTCTTCAGTTAATGCAGTATGTTCCAGATCAGGGGTTTTACATTTTTTCTGTTTTACATGGTTTCCCTATGTAAAAGCTGCTGTTGCTGGGTGACTACTGGCATTCTGCTGGATAACTTTAGAAAGCTATAACCTGGCTGAATAGATCATGTCACAGCTCTAAACATTAGAGGTAGAATTGCATCCGGTGTCTGTTGGCTTTTGTTCTGTCAAGGCTAGAAAAATGCTAACCGATCTGATAAGCGGTTAAAACATTATCTAAATCAGGAGCATGAAATGGGCTGGATTTGTACTCAGTGAGAGCTCTGTAATGGCAGAAGCATGCATGATCAGATATTCCTGACCTTCACCAATGGGCTATTGGCCCGTCTGCTGCTCTGAGTTTTTGCTGTCATCAGCTGTGCTGCCAGGGTCAGCTGTAGCCAACTCTTCTATGCCATCGCCAGCTTGCTGGGAGCAGAGACCACTGGGCTCCTCAGTGCAGATTTCAAGCAGAATGGCAACTGGCACAAAGCTCTTGCTTTGGCACCCTTCAGTCATCCAGGTTCTGTTCTTTATTCTTCTCTTCCCAGTTTTTGCCTTGCCTTGCCAAAGAATTGTGGCACTAGCAGAATCTTCCATTCTGGGCAATTATTTTAGGTACTCTTTGCTAAGAGACCCAGAATTAGGGTTTCTCCTCAAGTTAGTTCCAGAAAAGAATCTGAAAAAAGGGAGATGAGGATTTTTTGGCTTTGGTATTGGCACTCTTATGGTCATGTTTGCTGTCTCTCTTTGTCTACCTTGTGAAATTTCAGGGCAGTCCAACAAAGAATTAATCTCTCCTGGGACTGCAGTCCCTATTGTATCAACCCAATTGGCTTGCTTCTCTCTGGAGAAGCCAAAAAATATCAGCAGTAGATTCTTGCGACAGGTTTCTCCAAAAGCAAACTGGACATGAACTTTGAGCGTACTTTTTTTTTTTTTTTTTTTTTTTTTTTTCTTTTCTGAAAGTTGTTTCAATGGACAAAGTAGATTCAGAACTTTTTGATTTTGGAATACTTCCCTGTCTAATTATGGTGGGAAATCTAATTTGATCTGAAACCTCTGAGTAGCCCCCTTGGACTGACCTCTCAGAACTGACAATGTCTTTTTGCCTGGAAAGTATTTATTCCCTAAACTTTATTTCAAAGTTTGAAGTAGGTGTTGTGAATTTGTGCAGTGTCTCCTTGGAAGACCAGAATTTGTAGTTAAGTGTACATTTAGCATGCTAAAGACAAAGTCAACAGCAGAAAGAGAAAAATGTACCTCCCCACTATCTTTGGACTATCTTAAAACATTGAATTGTCCATTTTTCTGCTTCTCAGTTTTGGTAGGAAACCCTGAGCAGTTAGTGTCCCTGGCTAGGGCTGTGAATAAGCACTATGGGTTCTCCCTGAAGGCTGCTGAGCCTTGGCTCTCAGCTCCCTGATTTGACCCCGCAGTAGCTGTATCAATTCTCCTCTGCAGAAAGTGAGCACAATGCTATTAAATATTATGCACGAGATTGGACAGGGGTCTGGGGGTGGGGGGAGGAATAAGGAGCTGGGGGTTGTCCCTTTAAAAGCACTGAGTTAGTAGCTGCACAATTAGGCTTTACTGTCTGTAGTTCCTACTATACCTCTGAAGCACTTGTATGGAATGGATGCTTCAAATTAAGTATGACCTGGTTGTCCAATCCCAATTACCTAAAGAATCCCTCAATTTGCTTAACAATTCCCTCACAGCTATTATGTCTCTGACTGATTGTCCCCAGGACTCTCTTAGGCTTACAGCTAATGTAATTGATTCTTCAGTAGTAGCCTGAAGGGCCATTTGGCTTCAACCATGGTTGGGAGATTTTTTTTTTTTTTTTCAAACTAAGTTAAAAGAATGGTTATTTTTTATAATAGTTTTAGTTTTGGAGAGTGGGGGTGGAGAGAATCATCTGGACGCAGCTTGGAACAACAGTCCCTGCCAGATGAAGAAGTGTTTTCGTTAGGCTTTCTCAGCTGAACTGGCTTTGGGTTCAGCTATGCAGTCTATGCAGTCTTCAAACCCAAATTTGGGTGAATATTTCTGAAAAGTGCTGTTGTGAAAGCTTTTTTCTGACATTTTCATCTCTTTCTTCTTAGTCAAAATAGGAAGAATTTTTGTTTTTATTTATTTTTTTATATTTTTATTTTTTTTTATTATTTTATTTTTTTTATTTCCCCCCCACACTCCTCTCTGGACCTGAATAAACATCAGCCATGATAGATGCCCCATTTCAATTGTGACAAAACTATAAATCCTCAAATACTCTTACTCAAAGAGACACTGCTTGTATATAGGGGTTGAATATTAGCTTATGGAAGAAGTCTTCAATGCTATAAAATGTATCATCTTTTCATCATCCAGGGCTGAATTATAAGAAGCAGTAGACTGTGTTAGCTAAGGTACATTAGCAAAGATGCTCAATGAGTCTCGTACTGTTAAGTCAGGAGCTTACGTTCTAAGTTTCATTGAAACTTTTTGGGCACTCACTTTTCACTGGGAAAAAATGAATAGCTGTAGAAGCAAAATCCCATCAATAGTCTTCTCCAAGACCCTCAGCTCTCTTCTTTTCCACCAATCTCACAAAGCCATAACTAGAACCCCTCAGTGGAGGTAGCAGGATATCTGCTTAAAACAGATAACCGGAAATGTTTTTTTACATGGTCAGTAGTGAACTTCTGGAACTTGCTCCCAAGGGAATTTGTAGAGGCAGACAGCATCAGCAGGCTCAGAAGAGGATTAGACATTCATGGAAAACAGCTCAATAAATAGATAATAATAAACAGGTCAATAAACATCTAAAAAAATACAATAGCCTTGAGTCACTAAAGGCACTAACTTCTGACATACCTAGAACCTTAGAATTATGGTGCTTAGACACTACCTTGTTGAGAAGGATAAAGACCTGTTCATTCAAAGACATAAATGGTATCTAATCTTCTCAGTTCTTGTCAGGGAAGCTGATGAAAGACTTTCATGGGTTTACATCACTGAACTAAACTGTTGCCTCCTCCTTTTCTCCTATCTTTGATTTTCTGTGGAAAGAAAGGTTGCACTTTATTTGGGAAACAATAATAAAGAACAGCTATTTGAACGTTAAATATGAGAAGGAGGAAGAAAGAGAACGGGAACCGGAGTCTGTTGGCGAGTGCGTTGAAAATTGAAAGATTACCATCAGCTGGTTTTCTACCTGAAATCTGCGAGGGAGATAATCTGTGAGGGAGGACCTCCCTGGGTGATGGAGGAACCCCACTGCAGTAGTAGCAACATTTCTGCTCAGATACAACAAATAATATTCCACCACCACCATCACAAAAAAAAAAAAAAAAAGAGCAACCACTGGGCAGAGTATATGTTGTCCATGTCAGAGTATATGTTGTCTTAATGCGTTTTAAAAAGATGATGTCGGCATTAATTACTAAAATGACGTACTCGAAAACAGAATAATGCATGATATTCTCCACCTCACTTCCATGTGTAGTCCGTTAATTATTGTCTTTACAAAATGAATCTTGTAAGTAACAATTTAGTCTTTATTCCTGTAAAATTATATTGAAAAAAAGTGTTTGTATTGAAACAGCGGAAGTGGTGTGTGCCCTTTGGTGAAATACTAAGTATAGTTTGCTTGGATTCTGGAAGCCTATTTTTTCTGAACAGGGTAAAAGAAAACTGTCTTAAAGATTATGCACATTCCCTTCCCACAGAGGAGACACAGATTTTGAGAGGATTTCATGATTTTGTTCTCTTTAAGGATGGATGTCTAATATAGGTAGATGACATGCTAGAACAGCTGCCAATAGCTGAGATGGATTGTGTCCTTAAAAAAAAAAAAAAAAGAAAGCTACAATAAGAACAGAAAGAGCAACTCATATCATGTGCTAGACAGTCCCATAGTCTGACAGAGAAATGGCTCTAGCCAATGCTACCAGTATTTATTTGCAAGTTAACTTTTCCTCAGCTTCTGTTCTGCATCTGTAAAATGACTCTGTATCTGCCTGAGATATCAAGTGTATTGAACAAATTTGTCTATTTTCTTATTGAAAATATTTTGGGTCCTTTAGGAGGGTGGTTGGGCAGGGGAACAGGCTCCTCAGGGCAGTGGTCATGGCACTGAGCCTGACAGAGCTCAAGAAGTATTTGAACAACAATCTTAGACACATGCTCTATTTATTTTTTTATTGGGAGGTCCTTTGGGGACCAAGGAGTTGGACTCAATGATCCTTGTGGGTATCTTCCAACTTGGATATCCTATGATTCTATGATAAGTAGAAATTGTTCTGGGTTATTTTTGAGGAACAGCATTTACATATTTTTGATGCTGATCAATGTTAGTTGTTTCATGAAATTAACAGCTAACAGTATGGAAAAATGTGTATTTAGCTTACAACCATTTTTGCCAAAGTTTTGTATTGTAAACTTCTGGAACTATCTAAGTTTGCAATATATTTTTTCCTTCATTTAGGGAAGACACAGAGCTGCCTGTAGACTGGCTTGCAAAATAAATGTGTTTTATGTTCATTTTGAAGGTATGTTACTCTTCATTATTATATAATTTGTGATTTGAGTAGACGTGGCTACAGCTGAACAGAAGTATTTAGCATGTTCCATATGTCAAGGCTGGAAGACATAAAATTAGCCATACCAGTTTTTCCACTGGTATGTGTGGATGCATGTTTTGTAGCCAGTACATTTTTTTTTTCTGCAGAGATGATTCTGTTGAGAGGTTGGGCATATCATATTGCATCTGCTCCCTGTTCCAACTTGAAATGATGCAGGCTTACCTTCTATAGGAAGCAGATTCATCAGTCTGAATCCACTCTTAGCATGAATCCAGTCTATAGCAAATCCAAGATAAAGCAAAGATTTTCAATGGTTAGTTTTAGTCTCTAAAGGAATTAGGAAAATAATTGCTATTAGGAATAATTTCAGTGCATTGTTGTGTTTTGTTTGTTTGTTTGTTTTTTCCCCCCTCTGTCTTGTATCATTTGGTCAACTCCTTTCTATTGCAAAGATGTATCCCAAAAAGAGCCAAGGTGATAGCAGCAGTGGCAGTGGTAGAAAAGCATTCCACTCTTCTGAGTGGAAATAATGTGAAGTAAGTGAAATAAGGAAATAAGTGAAATAATGCAGAAGAAACTGGAAACTCCTGGAGAGATTTTTTGCCATTTGAATTTTTATTTTTATTTTCATTTACAAAACTTTACAGAGCTAGTCAGTAATGTGTAAAGTAAGACTCTCTGTTCACCTTGTAAATGTTTTGGAGTAAGAAAGAAACACCAGAATAGCTTGCAGTTATATGGTGTGTGGCTTATAGTGAAATTACACATAGGTGAATTTTTTTGTTAGTGTTTTGTACATCATACTTTAGAAAACGTTGTCATTTTTTTTTTTTAATTCAGATTGCTTTTGGTTACTGAAAGTAATTTTCCAGGTGGCAAAAAAAAAAAACAACAAAACAAACAAAAAAACCCCTCTAAATACTGGACTTGACTTTTGTGTTTAGTTTCAAAGAGTGCAATGAAAGATAAAGGATAAGGGTAAGTTAAATTTTTGTGCATATATGTGGTTGTTTGTATCAGTAAGCTCTAGAGACTTGGGAATTCAAATTCTGCACAGAGATCATATGTGGATATAAATTAGTTGTCACTAATTCAGTGTGGACTTGAACCAAAGATCATTAAGAGGATTAGAAAGATTTCCACCAAGTTGGTAGTAGATTGGGTCCATCATGAGAGCTTTTTGAGCTTGTATCTCTCACTGTCTTAAACCTCGATATTGTGGCATATTAAGAAGTTTTGTTAGTTTGTGATTTATTTTTTTTTATTTCATTTTATTATTTTTGCCAGCTCATATCCTATTCTATGTTTGGGACTTCCACAGCAAACAGGCCCTAGGAAGAAGTCTTATAGCTTAAAATGAAAAATTTAACTCAGGTGTTTTAATGAAAACCTGTCAAAAGAAACTGCGGTTTGAAATACCTGATTTTCTGAATCCAGGTGGAAGAGCACAGAACCTAGCATTAAATGCTGATCCAACACCCAGATTACCAATTGTCAGCTGCTGTATCTGTCTCTGTAGTAGTTCCTGCCTCACAGCACATGAGAAGCAATGTATTAGTTTAGCCCTAATGAAACCAGTGAAATATGTCTTTCACTGAAAGCTGTAGTAAGTTTACATCACATTTGCCAAAAGCATGTACACTAAAAATTACTGTGAATCAGTTAACTTGTGCTAACATGTTACTCTGTGATAAGTTGTTGTGAACCAATTTTCTGATCTTCTGTATCTGTGAATGTTATGCTGAATTTTACTTAACTTTAGATGGTTATATTTGAGATGAGGGAATTCAGTCTCTTGCTGTTTGTGATTAGCTATAGGAAATCAAATGAGATCAGAGCTCCCTTGTGTTAGCAGTAGTGCAGGCAGGGGCTTGGGATGTTATTTCAGTAACTTTGTTATTCTGATTTAAAGAATTGAGGAAAAAAAAAGTTGCTGCTGAGTATAGTGCTGTCAGGGAAATTATGGCAAGTAGATTGGCTTGAGGTGAGAGAGGGAGGGAACACCACACCCTGACAGGACAGACTGTCTAGTGAACAAAACCAGTCCAGTCTACTTCATCAGTACATTTTTCTCAAGAAAAGTTGTCTTTCAGAGGGGTTTTCATGATATCAGCTCCCGGTTAGCTCAGGCTTTTGAAAAGAATCACATTAAAACAGATTTTCCCAATTTCTCTCTCATTCAGAAGCTATGTATTGTAACTGGTATATTTTTTTTTTACTCATTACACAAAAAAGATCTGAATATCATCTGTGCTGCTCTGACACAATGAGATTTTTTAAAATGTTGAAGCAATGTTAGTATTTGTAAAGGACAGCATGAAAAATTGTGTGCTTTGAGAGATGTGATTTTTCTTTTGCATTTTTTCCTCTTTGGTTAAGAAAATATTATATATGAAACTAAGTTGTATAATAGGTGACTTATATTAGTAATGTAGGGAGGTAAAGCTGTTTTTCCTAATATGTTGGCAGAATTATTCAAGACTAGTTAAGCGTTTTTGTAAATATGGCCTTAAGGACTAGAGGACTTTTGGATTTGTTTTCACTTAGTTCAAATTGTCCAGGTCCAGTTTGCATAATCCAACCAACTTTTTTAGCAGCGCTTCAAGCTTTTACAGTTTATGGAGTAGTGCTTACATTTGGGGTCCTTATTTTATACATTTCCCTTTGAAATTTCTAGCTATTTTCATGATTTCTATGAAAGATACTATTGAGCACATGCAAAATCTTCATGTGGTTTAGAATTCTGTATTTCATAGGCTAAAAGAGGTCCCTTTCTTCCAC
The DNA here is from genome assembly GCF_009819795.1 of Aythya fuligula. Classification (NCBI taxonomy): domain Eukaryota; kingdom Metazoa; phylum Chordata; class Aves; order Anseriformes; family Anatidae; genus Aythya; species Aythya fuligula. The sequence goes on along the minus strand of NC_045570.1, from coordinate 1,344,792 downwards.
ATTCTTGATCAGAAGACTGGAAAGTTTAACTTCATCCAAAGCAGAGGATTTGGGGTGTGCCTGGGGGAAGCAGTTTTATATATAAGTTCCTGTAATTCCAGAGAAGTACAGAGAAGCACTTTTCACACAAGAAAGTCTAGCTCCCAAGTGAGAGCCCTTTTTATGTTTGTTTGTTTTATTTTTTAGTTTTAAGAGTGGGAAAAAATCTAAAATGATCTTTGAGGTTACAGAAATGCTTATTATGGCTGGACAGAGGGTACTGATCAGTCAGCCTATGTCTTGGGTAAGGCATGGTGATAATTCTCTTCTCAAATCAGTGGGAGAAGGATCCCGACTTGAGTAGGAGTTGGGATCTATAGAGCACCTTGCATTTTTGCTCGTTGACTTCTGCCTTGGCACAAATCACCAGTCAAAATTTATACAGTGATGATTCAGTTTGGGTTACACATTTGGGAAAACTTCAACTGCTCTATAAATTAAGTCACACATTATCAGTTTTGAGAAATCCAGCAATGAGAGCCTACCAGTTTCCCAGTCTGATAAATAAGAGTAATAGTAATGACCAAGTGTGCAGGTCAGATGAGCTGTAAGTGTACATCTGTGAGGACTTAGACTCTCCTTTGAGAATTTCAGACAGAAGCTTCTATTAGAGTGCAAAGTATTGTTATTATCTTTGTCCTTTATACATATTTAAATAGTACATGATAATCATCTCTGTGAACTCTTAACTATTCATAAAGGTGACTGTCAGTTAGAGGCCTGAACCAGTACTCCAAATCCAAATATTTAAAATGATAGATCATGTTGTAACCTTCTGAGAATTATTCATAACCTTTATGTAGGAGGAGTTTTCTTGTAAAAGGTAGGCTTTGTGGGTGACTAATACTTGGAGGATTTAATTGTTCTGTTGGTATAATAATAACCAAATTTGGTGGAGAAACTTTGCCAATTGAAAGTCTTCTTTAGAGGTCTACCTGAAGGAAGAGCAGGAGGCAGGGAAGATGAAAAGAGATTGAACCCTTTATGTTCATCCTGCCTGGTGTAGCACCATTGGATCATGAGGCACAGGGAGTCCCTGCAACTAAGAGTCCCTGACTCTTCAACACAGTGGTAGTTGCATCTTCAGGTACATCCTCCCTATTCCTTGAAAAAAGGTAAAGGAAGTGTATGAAATTAAAGTAGTAATATATAAAATAGGTGTCCAGTCTAAGCCCTTTTCTTATCAGCCATCAATTCAAAACCACATGCTTCTCAGTGGATACCAGATGCAGGCAATCACAAATACCAAAAACCTCACATGGAAGAGGCAAAGCAGAGGCTATGAATATGGGCAACACCTTTCTTCTGGTTAGTATATCGTGTGTCTGTGGGGTCTCTGCACGTTTTCCCAAGGGCTTGCCAGTGTGAGAGCACTGCCTGATGTCACATGTGGCTGCATCCCTTTCAGTGCTCAGCAGGCCTTGCCAGTCCAGGAAGGAGCAGCCCATGCTTCCATGCACCAACAGAGAATTTTATTCGTGCTGATTAAGGGAGATGCTGTACTCTTTCTTTTAGTTTATTTTACCCTTTTGGTATGCAGAGTATTCTTTGTTAATCTCCCTTGTTTATTTAAATGTTAATTGGTCCTTGTTAATTTGGTTTTCTGTGCTGAAAGCCAAGGTCAACAATGAGTCCTTCCATGTTAGCTCTTAGCACGATTACAAAGTAGTGGAAGGCATCTTAGAAAAAAGTAACAAGAAACCTTTCCCCTTTTTTTAATGTAACCTTTGTGTTAGGTAGAGGTTTTGAAGTTGAAAGAGAGAGAGATGTATGTTCAACACAAACTGAAGGGTCTTATTGATTGAAAGGGACTGTTAAGTTAAAAGACAGTTGTTTTGAAAACAAAATATCACTTGGACCCCAAAGAGACAGGCAATTGCAGGCTTGGGTTAGGTATGGGAATGCTAACAGAAGACCTGAAAAATAGATTTTTTTTCACTTCTGTTTGTATAAGAAGCTTCCAAACTGCTGCTTTTGTTACTCTAAGAGCAATCATTCTGAGAACACCCTTCTTTTTAGTTGCAATGGCCATTTTATGAGATAAAAGTGTTTGTTTATTTTTTTTTTCCCTAAAACAGATTCCATGGGGCAAAACAAACAGAGCTATCATAACACTTTAAATAGTAATCAAATATGTTTTGCTGTTTGTATTCAAAAGGGTGGAGAGGTAACTTGACAAGATGAAAGAAGGAACCAGATTTGTGTATTCCCTCTGTCCCCAGTAACAGGTATAGAGTTTTAGAAAAGACTTCAAGGCGAAAAGAAAAAAGCATAGAATATACTGTTATGGTGTTATTTTTGTCTTTCATTTTTATGACAACTTATTTGTACTTAAAGGAATCTTTCCAAAGAGTTAAGAAGCATCATTAAATAAAGACTGTGAAATGTGCAATATGGCTTATTTATTTAAATGTTAATTGGTCCAACGAACACTTCTAATTAGCTCTATATTTGCTTAGCAAAAAGTTTTACAAATTCCAATTGTGAAAAGCATCTATTTTGAGCTGGTAAGCATGTTGCAGAATCAGCTATGATTTTTCTATAGTTCTCAGCCCTTGAAGGCACAATTTAATTTTTCATGTATGCATACTAGCAACGGTAAACACTTGCGAGTGTAAAGAACCTTCTTTAATTAGCTGCACAACAATTAAAGGATTCACAAACTAAATTGAACCCTGTCTCTGTGCTTACTAGCTGAATTCTACCACCTGTCACAACAGCACTTTGTTCAATCTGTTATGCAAAATCATTATAGCAATATAGCTGAGGAAAAAAAAAAAAAAAAAGAAAACAGCAATTATTTCTTACTTTTCTCTTGAATGGGTTATTTTGGGTTATACTGATGTCAGGTTCATTGAAAGCTAACCTTTTGAAATCTGTAACAGCATAATACTTATACGGCAGGCTTAGAATAGCTAGAAGAATATTTCATTTTACCCTTTTAAGAGCAAGTAAGGCACATCCTTAAAGTACGGTGCTTTCTCTGATCATTTGAAAAGAAAAACCAACTGTGCTAGCTCCTGCAGCAGCCTGTTATTTTTCATCGTCAGAGAAAAAAATGACCAACATCGAATAGTACAACATACTCTTTTATTATTAAAGCTTGTAAACTAATGTGAAAACTAGGTTTAAAAACATTGCTGGCTTTGTAAACTAGGGAAGAGTGGCACTTCTAGCTTCCTGTTCTGCCTTCTGACATTTGTGGTTATTCATCAGCTCTTGAAGGTATAGTAGTCGATAACATAAAAATTTGACTATACTGGACTTTATTTACTTATTTATACGATAATTTTATTTTCCTTCAAGCAGAAGTGCTTGGAAATGAAGTTTTATATTTGTACAGAAAAGCCTCAACTCTTTTCTGATTTCTGATTGTACCCCTCTCCCCAGTGAGTATGGGGGCAGTAGAAGTCCTGATGGCCACCACCCTTGGTCAGATTCAACATCCTGACTGTATCTGGAGAGCTCAGGCTGTACCCAACATTAGGCATCATTTAAGCCACTTTTTCTTGGTGTGGTGGCCCAGTTAGCTGCCCTGCTCTGTGTCTTCCTGTCGATTTTGTGCTGACTATAATTGGAGAGAATAGGTGAAAGCCTGAACCCTTGTTCACAGAAATCCAAAAGGCTGTAGGATGGCCTAGTGCTAAGCAGGAGTTTGAGTGGGGCTGAAGGGGGATGAGGGCGCAGAGCCCTGGTTTGGTTACCTGCCTGGCTGTTCCTAAGTGTGGATTCCCACAGGGAGCACTCAGCTGTATCTCCAGAGCTCTGATACGCTTCTCTGATTCTGGTTTAAATTCCCTGTGAAACCAGAGGTGAGTTTTAGTTGTGTAACAAGAGAGAATTCATTTAGTGAAGACGACCTGTTTATGTTTCTCTTTATTGTGCCCCGACAGCTGACAGGAATGTTCCCGTCACTGCCAGCTTTCATGAAGGAAGGGTACAGGTACGTTTTGTGCATACACTCACCATAGCTGATGAGCTGAAAGTTAAGCTGCCTGCTGACAGTTTCCTGAAATCATATCAATAACATATTGTTAGCTCTTGTGATTGAAGCTAAAAGAGTCTGCTGTTGGATAAGGGATACATGATACGGGTATTTCATAAGCAAGGGATATAACTGAATAACTCTGCTCATTCAAAGTACTTACTTTTTTTTACAGTATAATTTTTATACCATTGTCCTTTTAGAATATTTTTGGAGAATCTAGAAAGAGAACAAAGTCGTTTAGAAAGAGTATTTTTAGATATTTTTTTTGAAAAAAAAAAAAAAAAGTCACTAAGAAAATAAACCCAACAACCAAAATCTGAGAAAGGACTTCTTTTGTGACTTAAAAAGAAGAATAAAAAGTAAAAAATGAACTACAAGGAAGCCTGATGTTTTGATTAAATATGACTTAAATTCTGAGATAATCTTGTGCTGAAGTATGAGAAGCCACAATTTGCTATATACATCCCCTTCATGCTTTCTCACATCAAATAATAGCTGGTCTATTCAAAACTAGTAAGTAAAAGAGAGAAAAGTCATTTGAATTAGATATAAATATCAGTCTCTATATAAGCATAGGTGGAAGGCACTGGAAGTCAGTACAACAGAAAAATGAGTTTCTACTTAGGGAAATGAAGCAGTACAGAGGTTTTGGGGGAGAACTGAATGTTCTTAGCTTTGGGGCTTTTCGTAGTGAATCCCGTACAGTGAGGAGTGTTTGGATGTCCCATGGCAAGCAGTGGGAGCCCACTCCCTGCCTCCCGTGGCTGCTTCCTTAAACCTTTCCCTTGCCATTCGTCTGGCTTCATATTTTGCTGAAATTTTCTAGATTCATGCAGATTTACAGCAAAGACATGTTAACTGCCAAATAGACTTTCTTGGATGTGTATGTCTAAAAAATAGCTACTTCAGAGTATGATTTTGCAAATTAATATCAAGTGAAGTTTTACATGAACTGGAGAAATTGAATACAAACTGCTCATTTGTACAGGCTATTCAAGAGACTTGAAACTGTTTTCCTGGGAGTTGGTTATGTTTATTGAGTGTTGTATCAAAAATTCTTGCAGTAAAGCACTCTGTCAGTCACTGGGGCTTCTCAGCTGCCCTCAGCCTGTTGCAGGGCCAAAGCCTCTAGGGATGCTGTCAGTCACTGGAAAGAGTTTGGTCAGAGCTGCATTTGACCAGCACTGCCTGTTAAGGGTATATTGCAGTTAGTGGAGTCCACCTCTCTACTGACTTGGGAACCATAACTGAACTTGCCAGTGTCTGTCATCCCATGAGTGCATTTATCGGACTTCCTTTGTCAGCTTGGTTGCTGCTCACCTATCAACCATGATAGATTGTCTTTCCAGCCATGGGCCCAGAATATTGCAATTAACATCAAAATTATTTAAAGGATTTTTTTATCCTGCAGATAGCTTTGAAATATGTTATTGTACTTTTCTAACATTCCTTCTCCCATGTATTCATCTTTCTGCTCTGTGTCTGTCAAAGTTTTCAGTGCCTCTTCTATTAATGATCAAAGTTATTGTGCCAAGATAAAACGGGAATGCCCAAACAGTGGTCAGAGCTAAGCTTGTCAGGATCCTGAAGGTCATGCTGCCATTGTAGTTAAGTGTGTGTACTGTTTTACCATAATCAGTGCTTGCATCTTTGCTTTCTTAGATATGTGCACTAAGTGGCTTTCTGTTTCTTGCACTTGACCTCGCAGCGCAAGGTAGGAGGAAATTCCCTGTTATTTTAACTGCTCATGCCTCCCTGAATTGAAAAGTACTGCGAAGATGTGACCCTTTTTTATGGTTGTTTATATGACATTATTGTCACTTCCTTGGCGTAATCACAGAACTGCTACGACTGTTTTGCACCGTTGTTCAGAGGAAGAGGCAGTGTTATTGTGAAGCAGAATTATCTATCTCAGACAGGTCGACATAATTTAAAAAGCAGCAAGGGAAATAAGGGTATATATCCCTAACTCAGTTGCTTTAAGTATAGGCAGCCCTGTTCAAGATTGTCTTTCTGCTCATGAAGCCCTCAGAAAGAACAGTGTGATTAGTAGTACTGCAGATATACATAAATATAATTTTTTCTTCTTTGAGGTTACAGTCTGAAAAAGAGCTTGTTCTGTTCATATTTCTGACCTTGGGGTAGATATGATTATAGCAGTTGCAAAATCAAGCTGTTGGTGTTGTCGCTGTGCAGTGACTGCTGACTACACCCTCTAAGTCTAAACCACTTATCTCAGTTTGAAAGCATCATGTGAGGTGCTAGGTGGCTTCCAGAGCTACCAGCTTTGTGCTTGTGCTCAGGGCGGCAATCAATTAATAAATTTAAATGACAGCAGTAGAAAAATATCAGTAAAAGTGTGCACAAACCAGAACCAGATAAAGGAGATTTGTGTTTTTAGTGTTTTATTTTTATTGAGTGGTAATTAAGAGCATTTTTTACTATTGTTAGTCTGAGTTTGTGTTGAGCTTCCTTATCTGTCTTATTCCATTCAATTCTGCAAGGGATTTTCTCTTTCTACTTTTTCTGGAGAGCACGAAGACAAGAAGCACCTAAGTAATGTCTGCTTTCTTTTTCACTCATCCACCTGCCTCCCAGCATTCTTGCTTCTTTCAGCTTCAGGTTTCACCTTGATGAAACTGAGGCTTTCTCAACATTATCCTCTTCCTGGAAATTAATATTAACAATAACTCATTAAAGCCACTTGTATCAAAGAACGACTATGACCCTCTAAATTATGTCTTTTCTTTTTGCCACAAAGACCATGTGTTATAGGGAGAGGGAAAAATAAATCAATTGGGAAGAGGAAAGAAAGGAGAGAAGACAAACTGGAGGTAGAAGGGATTAACAGCCAAGAATTTCAGTTATTAACAACCAAAATAGCCCTACACAATATTTTAACCAAAAAATTTTATGCTGACAGGTCCATCATGAGTTAAAAAAACAGTCTTTTCAGCAGTCAGTTATGTTTGATAAAAGAAAGCTATCTGGCATACTGGACTAAGCAATAGGAGTCAAGAGTCCTGGATTCTGTCCCTGGCTGTTTTACAGAGAATAAGCCATCTATTTAAGTTAAGATACATGGCAAGCTTTTTCCTAACTGAGATGTAGAAATGATCAGTTAGGGATACTCATTTCTACAGTCCTGAAATTCAGTCCCTTTCTGGCCTAGGCAGCCATCCGGGTACTCTGCTGTTGGGCAAGTTACCTCTAAATTGTTAAGTGTTTGTATTGATGTTATATTAAGCTGTTCACTATTCCTGTGCTCTGAAGAGGAATCTGCAGAAAATGTCTTTCCCTCTTCTCGTTGTGTTGATCACAGTATACTTTGAGCCCATGACGCTTGAAGCTTTACAGAGTACAGGAGGATGGCCTGACATGAATGACTGCTTGGGACATCTGAGCAACACGTCACTGCTGTTAAACTCTTTCCAGTTGCATAGAGTAGCTCTTTATACTTTCTATATATTTGTGCATGGGGGAGCTTTTTTCATGTTGGTTTGTCTTAAATATACTGACCTGAAAGAAAAGAACAATGTATTGGTATCCCCTTATTCTTTCATCTCCCTTATTCCCAGTTAAATGTTATTGGAAGTAAAATAAATGCAGTTGTGCTATCTGTGAATTTTGACAGTATATACTTCATCACATACGATCTCTTTCATGTGCACAAAGTTATGCAATGTTAAGAGTTTGAATCTTTCTTCTTCCTTTTGAACTCTTGACCAACATTAAAACATTTTCTTAGGCATGTACTTTCTATGTTGACATCATCACAGGTAACCTGTGTGTTCAGTGATGCATTGTTTTGTCATCACAGGTAATCTGTGTGTTCAGTGATGCATTGTTTTGTCCACTAACTTAGTAGTATGCAATTTGGAGCATTCTTAATTATCCTACAAACCATTTTGTGATAATGAAACCAAATATGGTGTAGACTTGGCTGACATCTCTGTGATATTATTGGCATACCATATAATTGTTTCAAATGTAAATTGGTTACTGATTTTTCAAAATATTTACTCTATTAAATTTATATTTGAGACATCCTTTACCCTCTCCCCCAAACCTGTTATAAGTATTATTCTATTTTTCCTTGTTCTACATGCAGATAGGGTCGTATATGGACTCTGTAATTTGGTGGAAAAATAGGCTAACCATGTGGTCTTTAAGTCCTAAAACTACAGTTGAGTGTGCAGTATCTTTCCATATAACTAGGTCTTTTGTTCCACTAGAGAAAATAACTTAATTTTTTATTATTATTATTTTTTTAACATTTAAATGCAATAGTCTTTACCTAATAGACCGGGGATTGCAGGAAAGTGATTAATGTGAACTAAAGGGCAGAATTACTTTGTTGTTGTTGTTAGTCCCACTTGTGATTTTTTTTTCTCTCCAGACCAGATTTCCAGCCTTTTACATAAAGTTAAAGTCTAATAGGACAATATCCTCCTTTTTGAAACTCTTGCTATTCAGGGATAGTCTGTTTCTGCATTTTCATTAGGTATGTGTGTCTTTGTCCCTTGAAATCCATCTATTTATTGCAGTGACACCTACTGCTGAGAGAGCTGATCCGCAACAGGATCAGTTAGTGTTAAACTTGGCCAACAAGCAGCTCCTGACTCAACCAGCAGATGTTTCCGTGGCTCAGGTCAAAGGGAACTTATGGGCTCGCATTTTTTTCCTTTACTCCTAGCATTAAATGCCAGGAAAGTCAACACTAGGTACAGACAATTGACCTGAACAGTAGCAGGAGGAACTGAACCAGGGCCCTGAGGATCTGCAAAGACCAAAGCATTAGTCTGTTGAGCCACTGTACTGGCTCCAGTCCAATAATTTCAGACAACTGACTATCTCATTGCATGCCTGGATTTTAATAATGATTTTACATACTTATTTGATGATTTGTATCCAAGTTTATGCTTCTGACAGGTGCCCTTGTGAACAAAATCTCAGTGGGCTATCACATGTCAATATTTCACAATCAATCACACTCTGATCTTTGGGACATATGTGCATTTGACATTATATTCAATTGTGTGCAAAATCTAAATCTAAGCCTTTGTGAAATGAAAATAAAATCATCAAACCAGCATTACAGTTTAGGATTTAAATTGTTTCAAACCATGATCTGAGCTCTGTAGCCTTAACTCTTCTTTCTTTATCGCTTAGTAATCAGTGCAGAGGACCTGATCCTCCCATCCTCCCCCAGATGAAGTACACTGCCTTTTATTTGGAGCTTGCCTGTGTAAGGAATGCAGGATTAATGGTGTCAACATTACGGATATTTTAATTTTATATAATGAGTTAGGGTATTACAGATTTCCAGTTTGGTATGCTGTCCTCAGATGAGAATGGGAGATTCAGAATTCATTTTATACTGTAAAAATTATAAAAAAAATAAATAATAAATAAGCTTTACAAAGACTTCCAGGCATATTATTATTTTATTTGTACTGCATGATACTAGAGTGGATCATTAAAGACTTAATTTTAAAGTTCCTTCAATCTGAGGTGGATGCCAGTTGGATTAATTAAAGTGAATGATCAGATAGGAGCTGCAGAAGATTGATCAAATTGGAGAGATTTTAATCAGTTGTATACATTCCAATTACATGAAAAAAAAAAAAAATTACTTTTTAAAATGTTATTTCTAAACAAACAAACAAAAAACAGAAGCTTTAGTTTAATGAAGCATTCCACAAATTAGGCTCCCATTTGAATTTAGGTATCACTCTTATCTTTATTTTTGTCATCAGGAAAACACGAGGAAAAAAAAAAAGAATCAATGATTATAAACTAAAAAATAATGATCCCAGATGCAACCAGTGCTTGGAAGAAAGCAGGATTTTTTATTGTTATTATTATTATTTTACTACTTTTTTTTAAGCTACTGAACTTTCAGTACCAATTATTTATCTTTCTCTTCTTTGGATCTGACTTCTTAAGTATATGCAAGTGAAATAGAATAAACAAGAAGGAAAACAGATTTTGCTAAGTCACATGCAAAGTAGCAATAAATCAAACAGCTTGTCTGCATTCTTCTAATCTTTCTATTCTAATCTGTGAGTGAGATTTATAAATGACCTCTCCTCTCCTCTGTGCTAGTCTTCCTAGATTGTGATCACAAACAGTTCACAGTCCTCCACTCCATGGGTGCTACCAGCTAAAGACTGCGCTGGTGATTTATCTTCTACTGATCAGTTATCAGTCCAAAACACTGTGCTAGCTAGAAAGGAACCTACAGTTGTAACAGGTATTTTAGAAAGCAACTGTCTTTTTAGTTTGGACTGCAAGCAGTACAGCCTCAGCAAATAATTTTGTCTGTTAATGACTTTTGAAACTTTGAAATCCCTGTGCTAACCCTTCTTTAAGGCATAAAAACTGTTGTGGAATGAGTTGGCTCTGTTGTTACTAAAGGAGTACTTTGTTTTGAAATCAATAAGATGCTTGTTTAAATATCAGCACTACAAAGCAGCTACAGTTGTGTCGGTTGCCTTCCTTGTTCCCTCCCCTACAGTCTGACTGTGGCCAGATGCTGGAAGATGGGTGCTGCTTCGCCCACGCTCCCAGCCTGAGAGTGGGATCAGGGTCGCTTTGTGCAGATTGTGCCAGAAGGATGGTTTGCCCCAGGTTGTAGTGGTGGTTTATTATTATTAATTATTTTTTAATTCTATATAAGCTTTGCAAAGACAACAAAACCTAAGTGTGAAAAAGAGATTAATAGTAGTAACTAATTACCAACTTAGCCATAACAATAGCTTAAAACTGCAAATAGATTGGACACGTTACCTGTAGGCCAACTCTTTTTTTTTTTTTTTTTTTCTTAACATTCTGTTCCACTCCAGAAACCATGTATTTTCCTAATATAATTATGTTATACCCCAAGGAGCAGGACACCTACTTAACCAACCAAAAATAATAATAATAATTTAAAAAGTGAAAAGAAAAAAGGGGAAAACTACAGTGAACTCAATGCAGTTATTCTATTTTACATAAGTATAAATAAGAATAGAATCTGGCCTAATGTTTATTTCATTTTATCTATGAAATTTTTCTATTTTTCTAATTTTTCTATTTTTCTATTCTATAGAAAATGCTATCCTTGTGGCATTAAATACAGCTGATCTCTCTCCTTCCTTTCCATGCACACATGTTTTTGTTAAAATTTAACTATTTACATCTATGTCTCTTAGTATTGCCTACAAATCATTCAAAGAAGAGTAGGTCATCTGTGCTGCTCTACTGTTTATATATCAATCATCTGGCAAATAAACCGCTCAGTATCCTACCCACCTCAGTAATATTTGTGATGTAATTTGTTTGGATGCCCAAATGTCACCAGCGTTGATTGTAAGAGATGAAAAAAATGTACTTGCTCAGCACACCAAGCTCTGGGCTAAAATGTAAGCATGAAATCTCTGGTTTATTTTTGTAATAATGTTTACAGCTGTTTAATGACCCTGAAAGGGTTCAGTAGTCTGGTGTTCTGTATTTCTTAACAGGAGTGTATTATGCTTATAACAGCCTTAGTTAAACAGTTTCAGCTACAACAATAAGGACAATATTTAATAAAAATTCTATATATATTCTGAAGTTTCTCAATGATACCTGTTTACGAATTGCTAAGAACTGAAGCAGTCTGTATTGGAATAGTTAGAATTTATCAATGGACCACAAGATGGTGTAGATATATGTGTATTTTTGTAGCTGGAAAGACAAATACCAGGTCTGCATTCTGAAAGCATAAGTAACGGTATGTGTAACTAACTGCTTGGAGGATCAGGGCCAGAGCGAGCTTGTCGTTTAAACACGTGAGCTTGTAAAGCATTACTTTGCTTACTGAACTGTAAATCTTTTAACTAACCTAATCTAAGCTATAATAACAGCACAACAGTGTTTTTAAAATGACTGTTTTCTCTACAGCAGTGAAGAGGGAAATGCTTTAGTGTGTGTCCGGTAGGAGTGAGCAGATGTAAATGAGAGCTGAATGTGGTCTATCTGTTTACAAAGATAACAGGTGTGTGGATACATATATGTACAGTTATACAGATGTGTGCACACACGTTTACATGTGTGTGTAGGCATATATTTGTATTTCAACTTTTTTATTCTACTTGTTATATATTTTTTCCCTTCTCTGTTTCCACCAAAAGGAAGTCGAGCATCTCACATTACATTAATGTAGTTGTGATGACAAGTATTTCTGGTGTCATAATTGGCTTTAAATTCTAGTAATCCATTTCAAATAGTTAAATAAAATCTGTGTGTTCAATTGAAATGGCTAAAGTCAGAATTTTCATTATTGATATCATAGAAAATATTCTTGAGGGCAAAAATGTGAGTCAAATCAAAATAACTATTAGTATCATCAAAGGGACTTGAACATCTCACTGTACCTTCATGTGGGAGATGAGAGAATATTTTCATAATGTTGAAAATTTGTTGTGAATTTCATAAGCTGAGTACCCTTGTCATAGAAATAGGAAACTGTACGCCCTACAGAGTAAATGGCTGTCTTCTGATGGTTCCTTAGCTTCTTGTGGAGGGCTTACTCCTGCCCTGCTCCGTGCAGTGTTACCTGCACTGGTTTGCAACCTGGGTATACACCACAGGGTGAGTGAGGATGTGCCTCTCTGGCTGTAGAGGATGGCTTTTGCTGCAGGAGTGGAGGGTTTGTTTAGGTTAGGAAGGGCAGACCATGAACAACTGATACCAATGTGCTCTGTATGGTGCTGAGTCTTGGGGGACAATGTTCTTACAAAACATTTGAGATAACTAAAGGTCAAAAAGGGACTATACAAATTTCAACAGAGACATTTTGAATTTCTTAACAATCTCAAATTTTATTTGCAGTTGAGTTTGTAAACATATATTACTGCACAGAACATCGTGCTTCTGTTCCCAGTGCAAGTGATGGCAAAACGTGCTGTGTTTTCCTTATAAGAGAGATCAAAATCGGGAAAAGAGTGTAATAGACTATATATTTAAAAACAGAAAGCTAGAGATTTCAGCATACTCAGGGAAAGCCTGTGAGTGGTCCTGAGTGTCTACTCCTTTTCTTTTTTATCAAAAGAGGAATGGGAAAATTACAAGTATTCTGGTATTTTTCACTTTTTATGCAGACAAAACACTTTATCACACTCCACACAACCGTGTTGTGTATGAACTGAACAAACATTATTTTTCCATCTGGAAAATTCTGACTTTTCAGGAAAAAGTTTTGGGGGAAAAAATGCTTTAGGCAAAAATGTTTGGATGCTAAATGAAAGTTATAATGTAGATTGGGAGCTTTGTGAAGATTTGGGTACCTGTGATTCCAAATTGAGTGCTTGGGCCAAGCTGCCTTGCAGGGTTTCAGCTTTCATGAAAGCTTATAACCCAGATTTCTCCTGGGCTCTTTCTGGTCCTAGCAGTGTGCTGGGAAATACTGTGTAGTCCTCTGTCTGCAGATCCTGGCCTACAGAGGACAGTGAAGGTAGGAGGCAACCCCACCACCACAGTTGTAAATTCACAACAACACTTATACATGGATATTTCCAGATTTTTTATTTTTATTTTTTGAATACCTGGTGTGTTGGTTTGGTGAGGCAAGAAGGAAATGACATAATGAAGAAAAATGTTGTGAAAATACTTACTTTGTCAAAACACTTGAAAAGATGTACTGTTTATCTGTTAAAGGGTAATAATTATAATTAATAAATTAAATTATAAATTTATTAAAATAAATATATAAATATTATAAATTTATAATTAAAATATTCAGGTAAATTTTAATGAGTTCCATTCAGGTTTGCTTCAGTGTTTTTAGCATTTGGGAGTTGGTGTAAAATGGACAGGGTGAAATGGCACATCAGGCCAGTCTGAAGACGACCATTGCATCTATAGAAAAAATTGGGTGGAGGCAGAAGGACTGCACAGCTGTGGTCATCTCTGTTGATTCAGAAGCATCCTTGCACTCTTGAGTGTTGGGGAGAGCAGCCAGGCCCTGAGAGAGAGCTAGAGCTGGCAAGAAGAGGTTAGGCAGTGACCACTGTGACTTTTCTTTCTCTGGACCTGGGGCAGGAGGTTGAGGAGCTGGAGGTAAGCCACAGCAGAGCTGGGACCTTGAACTGCAAGGCTTGAAGCAAGAGAGCAGGAGTTAGAGGCTCATTGGGGAATGAAAATCCCTTGCCCCCGGGATAGCCCATCTGGTCTTAGATACAGGCAGGGATGATAGATAAAGAGGGAGAGAATGAAATTGCTGTTTTGTGTGTGTGTGTGTGTGTGAGAGGGAGAGAGAGAGAGAGAGAGGGAGGGAGGGAGAAATTAGGCAAATTAGATTTGGTTATCTAATTCATGGTGGAATGATGGACGAGAAGGAATTTTGTTTCTGTCTTCCATGTGGATCAGAGATGAGATTTTGGTAGGTTTTGCTGTGAATGGGCTGAAGGATACTGAGAGTCTGATTTACATGACAGCTGAACAGCAACAGGGTCCCTGGGTTTCTAAATACAACCAGGAATTGCAGGAGGAGAGATTTCATATGGCAGTATTTTGAATACCACAATTATACTTTGCAACAAACCTAGGTAGAAGTAGGGGAAAAAAAATTGTTCAGGGCCAGAGGCAGGAGACAGGAGGACAAGAAGTGGGGGCAGTTGAGGGTATGAATACAGTTTAAGTGAAGATCTGTAGCATTTTGAGATTGCAGTAGCTGGATACTAGAACCTGAACAGCTGATCAGAGTATGTGGTACTTAGAGGTGTTTGTTTCTCATTAAGCAGAGGCTTGCTGACCTTTCTGCATATTTCATCAAAAAAGTATAAAATTTCCACTGCCAAAAGATCAACATGTGTCAGTCAGGCTCCCCAGAATTGATCCAATATTACTAGTTTTTAAATGAAAAAATATGAGTTTGGTCTTCCTTTTGATTATTTTTTTTTCAACTCATCCTACATTATATGTGTGTGTATGTTTTGCGGGGGACAGAAAATAGAAAAAAGAAATAGGAAAAGTTATCCTGTTCCAACTATAAATGCTGTTGGTGCTTAAAAAGTTATCTTTAAAAAAGAGTCACAAAATAACCTGAAGTATCAACTACAATTCCCTTCCCCGGTCCAAATAACTACAGGTTTGAATTGATGCTTAGGGTTAAACATCAGAATTAATAAACTCCATTGGGATCTGTCAGCATTTCCAAACTTAGATGCTAAAATTAACTACCCAAACCTTCCAAAGCATGTAAAGACACCAGTTCCCATTGATGTTAACTGAATAAATGAAATTTAGGCTGCATTTTTCAAGCTGTTATAGAAAATGACAATATAGAAAGACATTTCCAAACCCTCTTTAATATATGTGCATGTCTGTACAAACAATAAATTTCTTGAATTTTTATTCTATTGTTTGCCAACATGCTTTATTTAAGTATGGTGAGGAGAAATAGCACTTGTAGTATGTAGAATCCAGACAAGAAAGTGGATTTCTGTGTTTTTGTTTGTCTGTTTGTTTTTAAAGGAAGTGGTTAGATAGATATTCAAAATCTCAGTCAACTTCAGGCAATGGCAAGCCTAAGCACTACAGCTCTGTCAGATGCTTAGCTAATACTTTAGAACATGAAATTTGGCTTGTTTCAAGTGTTAAGAAAACTTTCAAAAATGTTACAATAATGTGTTTTTATGTGCTCCTATTTTGAATGATTGTGGTGTGATGCACAGAAAACCTGCATGGAAACCAAGAATTTGATTTGTTTACTTGTGTGAATATCTGCCTTGACCATGTTCCCCTACCTTTGGAAATCAGATACTTCAAGCCAAACTTAGGCACAGTCCTATAGCTTATGCATATAAGCCTTTTCCTTTGGTATACTTCATCCCATTAATATTTTTATAAATATTTGAAAGCATATAAGTAGTGGGTCCCCAACATGAAACCTGTATCTTAGCAGCATTAGTTTGAAAAAGACATGTTTATATCTGAGCAAAGTTTTGTGGCTCATGTTCGTCTTTAATACAGGCATAAATATCGATTTCCCCCTTTTTTCATGTAAGATCTGCATTGTATCACACAACCTCATTCATCCTGTTGAGGACCAAATAGGT
This sequence comes from Aythya fuligula, assembly GCF_009819795.1. Lineage (NCBI taxonomy): Eukaryota > Metazoa > Chordata > Aves > Anseriformes > Anatidae > Aythya > Aythya fuligula. The sequence continues at coordinate 1,328,682 of NC_045570.1, read as the reverse complement.
CTCGTCTTGGAGACCACCCATGCCTGTTCTAGTCCCTGGTTCTGTGAAGACTTAAGCATGTGTGGAACTTTGCTTTCAAGAGTCATCCTTTGAAGTCTACTGGACTACTCCCATGAGCACAGTTACATGCATTTTAAGTATGTGCCAGATTTGGGCCTCAAATTATCTAGCAAGTGGCCTCTGCGAAGCAGCCTGAGGAATGGTATCCACCTGGAGTGTGTGTGCAGCCTTTGTGGAAGGCATAGTGAGTAAGTGCTTTTGGCTAATGCCAAACAGAAAGCTCACCAGATTACTTATTCAATAACATATAGAATTTAGTAATTTTACTAGTGAATTATGCATCAAATCACTCCACTGAACAACAAAGATATTATATTCTAATATAACCTTATAGCTTCATATTGTTTGGGAGTTATTAGTGTAAAACTTTATAAATTAAATAGAATTTTATAGATACTTTTCTTTCTGTGTAGAGAAGTGGAAAGGGTGGAATATTGTTGTGGACAATTATGCAGACCATAACAGAGCATTTGTGTTCAACAAACAGCTTTGAATTGTAATTTTCTGCAATATACATAGTATGGGTACAATTTATAGTCATTACTGTGTATTAGGAAAGTTATTAAAATTCTTAAACTTGTTGAGGCTTTCCACAACACCTTCCCCAGATTTTAATTGGTTTTATCTAGTTCCATAAGAGAGCTCTTTAAAACAAATCAAAGTGCCTTAAATCACGTCTTACCCATCGAAGGACAGAGATATTCCTCTATAATCTGGCAAGTTTTCCTGAGAAATGAAATCAGAAGGTTCTCAACGATGAATTAAAAGACTTGGCAGAAGATAATTTATGTGCTTTTTGATGGGCTCAGTTTCAAAATGACAAAAAAAACAATGTTTTGTAACAGAAGGGTTAAATCTTAATCTCAGAGGTTTACAAAGCTGCTAGTCGCAGTCTCCTTAAAATTTAATATACCTCGTTAATGCTTACTTGCAAACACTGAAGGATTTTTATGATTATAATCATGTGTTACAGCACCTAGTACTGTTTCTAAGCAGCATACTAATCAGCTTAATGAGATATTACTGCACTTTTTGTTGACTAAAGCAAAATCCCTTTTATTGTTCTAAAGCTTGTCCTTTACTTTATTTTTTCCCAAAACATTATCTTGTTTTATTGTACACCAGTAAATATCATACCATCGTTTTTTTGTCAAATCATAAAACTATCTTTCTCATTGTAGAATGTGTAATATATTGAATATGGTTAATGGAACTGAAAGTTACAAATGGATTTCTATTTTTTCCCCCTCTGTCTTTTCTAATGAAAATGGGAGAGATGCATAACATTTCTTTTTCTATAGATTTAGAAATGTAAACAGGTGCAATTTCATAAGAAGACAGACAAGGGGATGGTAAAAGCTTATGCCCCTTCTGTAATAATTAGATTTTGAAACTGTAGCATATTTTAAAATAGTAATTAATGGTTATTGGTAAACATACAGAGTGATGAAAGCACATATATGATCACAATTGCATAGCACAGTTGGCATTTAATACACTTTTTATTGTTTTTACACTAATTCCTTTGCATTATTATGAGTAGGTAAAACATAAAATGCAAATTGTATGTCAGTGATTCAATGCTTGTAGCTCTTTCACAGTCTGAATCTAAAATATCTTCTGATTTTCAGAGATGGAGGAAGCTAGTTTGTGCCTTGGTGTTTCTTCAGCTGTGCCAGAAACTGACGCCCATCTCAACAGCACTATACTCAATGGGCAGTATTCAATGAGCCAGAAGCTACACCAGATCACTTCCCAGCTCAGCCATGCCTTCCCAGAGCTCCAGAACAGGCAGAATCCAGAGGAGAAGGCATCTGCACCACTAGAAGACAAAAGCCACATGTCCATAGCAAACCAGCCCATCAGCAGTCAGATGGCACTGTTAGCAAACCAGCTCAACAGGGAGGTTGACACCAGTTTGAATGGGCGTGTGGATCTGCAGCAGTTCTTAAATGGACAAAACCTAGGAATTATGTCTCAGATGAGTGATATAGAGGATGATGCCAGGAAAAACAGAAAGTACCCATGTCCCCTCTGTGGGAAACGCTTTCGATTTAACAGCATCTTGTCACTACACATGCGCACTCATACAGGAGAGAAACCATTTAAATGTCCATACTGTGATCACAGAGCAGCTCAAAAAGGCAACCTGAAGATACACCTGCGTACTCACAAACTTGGAAATCTTGGCAAAGGTCGTGGAAGAGTCCGAGAGGAAAACAGACTTTTACATGAGCTGGAGGAGAGAGCGATTCTTCGGGACAAGCAGATGAAGAGCAGCCTCTTGCAGCCACGACCTGATGTGAAAGCACAGCAGAATACCCAGCCAATGCCTCTTGCAAACTGCAACTTGTCTGTGCCAGCTAATCACAGCACACCTGATATTTCAAACCCTGTTCCCTCTCCAAAGCCAGTCAGCGTCCAGGAAGAAGTTGTTGCTCAGACAGCTGGGTTCAGATGCACGTTTTGCAAAGGCAAGTTTAAAAAGCGAGAAGAGCTAGACAGGCACATAAGGATCTTGCACAAGCCTTACAAGTGCACCCTGTGTGACTTTGCTGCCTCACAGGAGGAGGAACTGATCAGCCATGTGGAGAAGGCTCACATAACTGCAGAGTCAGCACAGGGCCAGGGCTCCAACGGGAATGGGGAGCAGTCCACCAATGAGTTTCGCTGTGAGGTGTGTGGCCAAGTGTTTAGCCAAGCCTGGTTCCTAAAAGGCCACATGAGGAAGCACAAGGATTCCTTTGAACACTGCTGTCAGATCTGCGGGAGGCGATTCAAAGAGCCTTGGTTTCTTAAAAATCACATGAAAGTCCACCTGAATAAGTTATCTGTTAAAAACAAATCTCCGAATGATCCCGAAGTACCTGTCTCCATCAGCAGTATGTCCCAGGAAGCTCATGCAAACTTGTATTCAAGATATCTGTCGTGTTTGCAGAGTGGTTTTCTTCCTCCTGACAAAACAAGCTTAAGTGAACAAAATCAAATCTATAACAAAGGAGATATGCCCATGAAAGAGAAAGAAGTCTTGGGAAAACTCCTTTCACCCATGTCTGGCATTGGCCACAGTATTGCTGAAGGGGATAAACATTCTTTATTGGGCTGTCTCAATCTGGTACCTCCTCTGAAATCCAGCTGTATAGAAAGGTTACAAGCTGCCGCCAAAGCAGCAGAGATGGATCCAGTAAACAGCTATCAGGCCTGGCAGCTTATGGCAAGGGGAATGGCCATGGAACATGGCTTTTTGTCTAAAGAGCAGCAGATACAGCGCAGCCATGAAGACACTTTGGCAAATGCTGGAGTTATGTTTGATAAGGAGAAGCGGGAGTATGTGTTAGTAGGAGCAGATGGCTCTAAGCAGAAAATGCCTGCTGATTTGGTTCACAGCACTAAAATGGGCAATCAGAGAGACTTGCCAAACAAACTAGACCCTTTAGAAGGCAGTAGAGATTTTTTGTCACATGGTATGAACCAGGGACTCGATTACAACTTACAAAGTCATGGAAATGTAAAAGAAAAGCCAACTGAATGCCCAGACTGTGGAAGGGTTTTTAGAACATACCACCAAGTGGTTGTGCACTCCAGAGTCCACAAAAGAGATAGGAAAGGAGAAGATGAAATAATTCAAGGTAGTCTTGATGAACGCCGTGGGTCTGGCAGCGATCAAGAATCTCAGTCTGTCAGCAGGTCAACAACACCAGGGTCCTCTAACATTACCGAAGAGAGCGGAGTAGGTGGGGGTCTCTCGCAGACGGGGAGTGCCCTAGAGGACAGTCCACATCCTTCCTCACCCTCCTCTTCAGGTATGATGACTTCTTCCCTCTCTACACTGAAAACATAGTAGCTATATTTGAAATCACAGCAGCAAAGTAATTTATGCATTCTCTTGTTAGGTCATTTTCTAACAGTCCACAGAGACATGGTGTTATATGTCAGAACATCTGTGTTTGGGTTCCCTCAATGCCTTTGAGATTAATTCTCGGTTCATCCTTTTTCCCCTCCAAGGGTGGGTTTCCTAGGCTTTCAGCTGTTGCTTCAGCCATGCCACTGGCAGTAGCGTGCAGGGTCTGTACGTTCATCAATGGGAATGTCACTACAAGGGCCTCTCCCTCCAGGCTCTGGAAGTATTTTTTTCCTCCTCTTCTCTTCATGGTGTCTATTTTGCAGACCCTTCCTTTTCCTCTCTGAAAAGGGTGAGGAAAGATGCCTTCTTCAAGCTCTAGCTCAAAGAAATATGATTAATGAGCAGTGCGTTGGCTAACCTCTTTGATGGCCCTTATTCCTACAACCATATCATTTACTTAGCTGACATATGTACTTGAACCTGGCCACTGGATTGATTAAGAGGAAATTCAGATTGCTAACTTTTTGACAATCTTTTAACTTATGTGCACATTTTAACATTTATGAAACCTTCTGGTTAATTCATATCTATTTGAAAATCCAAGAAAAATAGAAATTGGACTGAAACATTTTAATTGCACTGTATGTCATGTTAACTTGTTGTGTATAAAATAGCAAAGCAAATAATATTTCTTTGGAGATGTCTATAAAATATTGAGCTTCCTGGTACAATTTTTAAAGTTACTAGCCTATGACTGCTGAAATAAAATCTCCAAGTAATAACAGGTAAGATTTCTGGCCTCATCTATATTTCCAAAGTCACTTACTAATGGATAGTAAATTGAAAGTTATATCTTCAGCCCTTTATAAAGAAAGCACCTCACTAATACTGTAATCATTCTGCAAGCCTAACAACAGAGGAAATCATGCCATAACAAATACTCTGTTACTAATGGCAACATTGATTTCTGCAATCAGCCATTAAGTCTAGAAAATGAAAGACAGTTTGAGGTACCTTAAGGCATTACATTGCCCACTGTTAAAGAGCTGGTAGCAGGCTATTGAGGGTAATGCTTTTTATTTTTTTCCCCATTTTCGATAAATATTTTAGTATTGGAGGCAATTCACTGTTACAGTTATTAAGTATATGCCAGTTTATTTTTGTTGTTCTTGTCATGCTCCAGTATACTCTACTTCTGAGGCCAAATTAATATAAAAATAAAGTGTTAGTTTGCTGGCTTATTACAAACCAGTAAAGAAATTGTTAAGACACATAAATCTGCACACCACATTCCACAGATTCCTATAGTACTTAATGCCGTTGTTTAAATACCATGAAACACACTGTCTACTCTTAGAGTCATAGCCTCATTTACAATTTATTACTGGTGAGACACATTAAAAAATTCTGTGTAGGAACAAGGGAAACAGGCGAGAGCGAATTTCATACTATGTAGAGTTGTTCAGAATGTTTTAAAAGAGTTGAAAATGTGTCAGGATGAAGATTAGTTTTCTAACTTTCACTTTCAAAAATCCTAAATTTTGGAGGGGTTTGGGGGTGACTTTGGGGGAGAAAAAATGTTCTTCTTCAGTATAGAAAACATCACTTTTATTTTGCAATGCCACAGACAGAAATAAAGAAACCACAAATCGGCTAAGTTCTGTCTGAAGCCTGGAAAAGTTTGCAAAGAAGACACATGAGTCCTGAGTGAGGGTGAACTGATACAGACTTAAGAGGATTCAGAACAACACATGTGAAAGTTGGTGTGTTTTGAGTACCCTGAAAAACTTTAATTCCAAGAGTTCTGCTTCACTTAATGTATTGTTGTGTGAAGTTTTTCCTGTCCTCAGAGGCAAAAGATAACACTGCAGTCTTGTTGTTTCTGTGGCCACTAATATAAAATTATTTCTGACTTAAACTACAATTTATTTAAAGCATTTATTTTCACTCATAATTCATTTAGACTGAAGCGTATAAAAATGAAAGCAAAATATGTGCAGTAACAGTTGCTAGAAGCACGTTCATTTTTACTACAAAAAATAAGACTCATATTGTATTTTATATTAGTATCTGATGGTGTCCTTTAGTCTGTTGGCAGTAAATCTAGGACAGTTCTCAGTATCACACATCCTACCATAGAAAGTGTGCACATCTTTATAACTTATTAATCAGATGAAAGGAAAATAGAATTGCATTTTACCTGAACAAAATATAAATATTCTTTAGTACTTTAAAATTAAAATTTATTGCAGTATTGCTATTGCAACTTTTTCATCATTATGAAGTGTGTATTCTATCATTACCTGTGAAAGATAAACCTGCAGAATATAAAGGAATCAGATTTTTTGAGTAAGGGAGAATTAAGTAGCCATTGAATCTTCTATTAAGAAATTACCACAAAACACAGTTTTACAAATTTCTCAGACTGCATAACAATGTCTCAAAACTTAATTTGCATCACTTGATTCTTTTTTGCCGAAAACTGGGTCAGTAGGGCCTGAGAAACTATTTTTTCAGATCTTAACCAATGAATTCTTCTTTATAAATTGGTGCTCTTAACATGATAGTAGTTCTGAATTCATCATAAAAACCTTTTTACACAGTGCCTCTTAGAACAGATCTCCAGAAGAAGGCTTACAATGAGTGGCAGAGAAGTCTTTGTTATCTGATGTAATTCTTTGCAAAGGAGGATTGGGAATGGAGTGCCTGTTTAAAAATGTCTAGCTCAGGCTGAGAAGAAGAAAGGGTCAAGTTTGCAATCAAACAGTTATTGCAGAGATGTGTGACTGTCACTGGCTGGGCTAATGTGGTATGCAGCTGTTTGTTATGTGAGTAAAAGAATGTTTGAATCAGTGAACATGTGAAAATGACTCCAGTGAACCAGAAAATGTGTTTGTTCTTTAGCTCTCCAAACTGCTGAGAACTAAGCTTAAGATCAACTGCTAAAACTAGGACCTTTGACAAATTGAGAGGTCATATTTTCTAACAGAAATGAACGAAACTAGTCACACAGATCATTTCCCTGTGTTTTTCATTGTTTTATCTTGTTTTTTGTTTACTTTTGTGTGAAATTATGAGAGTCAAATAAATGTCATTTCTGTCTCCACATACGATACAAAGGGAAACTGCTGTAAAAAAAATCTGTGCCTGCACATACAACACCATCTGCAGATGGAAGGGTATATGTGGAGATGCTATCTGTATGACTCCTGTCTACATGCAAGCACACTTCTGAAATTAATTTTGCAGCATCACAGCAGAAATGCATCAGAGTTGGACTAGATATCCAATGTTATTTCTAGACCTCTTATTTCTTTAAAAAAAGTTGTATTTATACAGGTTTTGCTTAGGAATTAATTCATGGAATAATTAAAACTTAATGTAGTAAGAAATGATACTGTTCATTATATCCAGCAGGGTAGTACCTTCTGCATTTTCCTATAATTTTGGTGTGGGGATAATTGAAGTCTTGATAGTATGAAAGGGGTAATTGAATGCACTGACCCTCCAGTTCATTAAATAAAGTAGGCCAAGTTACATGATCAATGGAAAGCACAGGGATTAAAAAAAAAGAAAATAAAATACTGTTAAATATAACCACTTAATATAACCTGTATGCAGCACTTAATGTTGACTTTGGCATAATTTATTTGATCAGATGGTTTGTAACCTTTCAAACATTTTTTTTTTGGTGGTGGTATTTTTTTTATTGTTGTTATTTTTTGTAAAAAAGCACTCATTATTAAACAGAATTTCAGCCCATATTTATGTCCTTTGACATAAAAAGCTTTTGTACTGGACATCATTGCACAGACATAGTAAAGACAGTGATACGATCCTCTTTCTTTCTTTCGTTCTTTCGTTCTTTCTTTCGTTCTTTCGTTCTTTCTTTCGTTCTTTCTTTCGTTCTTTCATTCTTTCATGATAGTCATCAACTGCTTAATGTGAACAAAACAGGCAAAAAATTTAAGTCTGAGGATTAAGATCTTTTTTTTTTTTTTTTTTTGCTTGTGCATTCCAATTGTTCTTAAAATATTTGGCAATGTCAATTAGTAACTGAGCAGAGTTAGCTGATGAACACAATTTTCCACTAGACTGAGCACCCTATTGTTGTCAAGCTAACAGCAGATTTCTGAGGTCATTATCATTCCCTGGTAGCTTGGCCCAGCTGCTTCATGCTGCAAAAGCCAAACTTTATACTGGAGCTGTGGGATGGCATGCAGCAACAGGGGGCTGGGAAGGGAGGAGAGGGAAGTTGGCTGAGAAGCTGTAGAAAGTCATTAGCATCTGAGGAAAGAGAAAGTAAAAGTTTCTAGGTGTTTCGAGGGAAATCTGCTTTCTTGACCAGCTTCCTGTTTCCTTCCAGCCCCTCTCTGTACCTCAAGCACCAGTGTAATCTCTCAAACCGGGTGACCAAGTAAACAACAGAAAAACAGAATTTCTGTTGATAGTCAGTCCCACATGGAGGACTCAAACTAATCCAATGCCTTTAGCAGGTATTACATTTTTCTGATCTTAATAAAGCCTCACTTTCCCAAGCACTGACATAAGAAGTGGTAAGGAAAATATTTTGGTTTGCCCGTCTGAGGATATTTTACCTTAAGAAACAGTTGCAAATATTGAGCTGGAGAATTGCACTCAGTTAGCACTGCTTTGGCAAGTTGCCAGTCCCAGAGGACAGCAAACAGTACTTTTATTCTAGAAATTCTAGTTAATATAGGCAATTTCTGTCTGTGCCCTTTTTCATTTTTTATTTATTTTTTCTCTTTTTCCTTTTTGTCTTTGTTGGCCTCATTTGGTATCAGGTTCAGCAAGATGCAAAGCTGCACTTTTTTAAAGCTCAGCTGTTATAACTGAGCGCCATATGCAGCCTTTCAATCCCTGATATGGAATAGTGTACATGCTGGTCCATGTTTGTAAGAGATTTACTGAAGCTTGAGTTGCGTGTATTAAAGCTGTGTACATCTAGACATTTGGGAAAGTACTTACAGCAAAGCTGTTGGGGATGTAGGCCTATACGAATAAACTGGCAAAGATTCAGCTTTTACTCTTACATAATGCTTTAAATTGCCATCTCTGTTGAAAGGTCAGAGTTTACTTGTGGAGATCATCACTGTGGTCCCAAATCTGTTTATTTATTTATTTTTTATTTTTTTTTCTCCACACTGGCTTAATGGCAGACATGTTTCCTTTTACTTCAAGACATAAAAAGCAACTTTAGGAGGCTTATTACACAAGTGGAAATTCTATGGCTAAGTATCTTCGGTAATGTTTTGATGTTATAACATTAATTAATGATGTTTGAAGGGCGAGGTTTTATTTATAGTTGCATTGCTATAAATCTGGGATCAATTCTGCCAACACTAATGAAATAATAGAATTAGCCCCAACATTGCTACTGTGAGGCTGTACTCTGTTATGAGTAACAGCTGCAAAAGGGCACTGTACTAAAAAAATAAGAAAACACCTCCCTGTCGTGTCCTTGCAAAGCACATGCTTTATGACCTCTGGAGGGGATACAGTGAATTTTGTGCAAGACAGATGTCCAAATTCTCTCACAATGAAAAGGCCGCAGACTGATTCTCTTTTCTGCCCCTTGTGATATATTCAAGTAACTTGGTCTATTGGTGCTAAGATTTGATCTTAAAAAATGTATTTTTTGTTGCTGGGAAAAAAAAGCATAAATCATTGTTTTGTGTTTAGCCCTTAAACTGCAGTCTGGGTGTGTGTTTCTAGGTAAATAGGATTGTAACTGATGGTATGATATGATATATTTATTACTAGGACAGCTCTCAGCTACATTGAAAGAATGTTTGCTTTCATTTAGAAATTAAATAATAAATTTAGAGGTTCAGCTTAGACAAGACCCCAGATGGGAACTTCCTCCAAGCTCTTCAGCTTTCCTCCTCTGTTTCACTGATCTTGGGGTATCGAAATAGCAATATATTTCTGTGGTATTTCAGTGTCATTTATTGATCATTTCTTGGGATTTGTCAAGGCCACTCTCATAGGGTACAAGGGGCACCACTGTATTATTACAATGGGATCTAACACATAGCGGGGAAACCTGAGGTCCAGCCCCACCCAGTGGCGCCTGATTTGGGCATCTGAATTCTGATTCTCCTGGGCCATTCTTAGTTCCCTAGCATCACACCCCAGGGCAGGTTACAAGGCCAAGAATCCTAGGCAAAGATCTATGTGTCTCAAAAACACTGTCCTTTTCTGGAAGACTAAGGAACAGGATTTGTGATCCTGAAGTCCTGAATCATTTTGGCAAAAATGCATTGCCCACCTTCTTTCCAGCAAGGGAAATAGTCTCATCATTTCCTAAATCATTGCTCTCACTCCCAGTTGACATTTTTCTTTATCATTAGTCTGGATAAAAGCAAGTCTCTAGAGCTGAAAAAGTGAGATGGCTATATAACCAGCCTACTTTTTTGGTAGTGAAAGTAAACTTGTCTCCTTAAGGCTGAATTAAAGGGCTTTGTGAGCCATGCTAGTCTTCATTTTGGCACAGGAAAAAAATTCTTCAGGTCCTCTGTCCATGCCACACATGCTGGCTTGGGCTCGTGCTTGGTAGCATTTCAGCCACATGAGGGGTGCAAGGAGAAGCCCTGTGTGACCAGCAGGGGAGTGAATTCTGGCCCATTTTGATAATGAGTTGACAATAACTGCACCTGTGTTTCCTTTCAACACCCTGTCCCAGGGCCAGCACTACTGGTCATTTGTACCTGCATCAGCTGACAACACTGACTTGGAGTTTAAAGAGTCTTTGATCAACACTTCTCCCAGCCGCAGAGCATCCCTTTATCCTTGTCTGTAGCAAACCCAGCCTGGGCTTTGGCTTCTCCTCTGGCATTGGTTTAAGCAGGTTGACTGGGCCAACTTAATGCTATTCTTCCTTCTTTAAGATTTTCTACTGGTACTTTAAGATCTTATTGCCTAGGCTAGCTGCAGTTTAGATAATTAGTCTCACAATTTATTAGACAGCCACTTTGGGGTCCGGATAAAACCCAGAAGTTTGGCTGCGCAGAGGCAAGTACATAAGTGAGTATTATCAAAAGTGAGGGAGAAGAAGAGGGGGAAGGAAACACATTAGGCAGAGGTCCAAGAACAGGCTGAAATACCAGTATGGCATTTTCTGTTTGTGTGCTGCAATCACATGATGTGGAGTGTGACATTCTTAATAGTTCAGTCATGGGCAGCCTAAATTCCCAAAGAACCAAAATGCCTAAGGTACTGTGGGTCCACCTGAGGGACACAGCCAGCGTAAGGTGATCTCAACAATGCTGTCATCTAGTAACTTCATGTAAGTGGCAACTTTGTGATGGTGACCACTACAGTATAATTACAATCAACTTCGTAAGAAGGATAAGGAATGAAAATAGATGTTATTGAGAAGGACAACCTGTAGTAGAGGACAAATATAGAACATTTCATAATGCAGCACTCTATTTCTTTTAAGCCTTGTCCTTCAATATTTGAAAACTAAATCACTTTCACTGATAGTGAAAAGACAAGAGGACATGACGGGCAGCACGATAGCAGTGTTAGCTGTGAATTGTCACTAGAAGAAAGGTCTGAAATTGAACTATTATACAAGGGAATCCATGTTGCTACTCATCTGCCAAAACGTTTGGATAATACCTGTTACATTAAAGCCTGACACAGCAAGTTTGTCTCTACTGAAGAGAGTGTTTGACAGTAGTAGGCTTCTGCCACCTTTCTTAGTTTTCATGTGGATAACAGTTTCAGTATCTGGCTGAACATGGGGAGATAAACTGAAGCCAGTGAGACTGCTGAAATAACGCTAAGGAGTAGTCGCCATTCCTTTTGTACTGAAAGAACTGTGAAAAGACCTGAAACTATGTTTGAGGCAGCCAGAATTGAAGAACTCACAGCTGTGGGTACAATTGGTGCCCATCAATTCCCAGGCATTTTCCTCACAGCTCCCCAGTAGTGAATAGCAATTTTTTTGCAAACATATCGTGGGGCAAGAAAAGAAGCACAGTAGTGACCCTGTTGCAGGTTCTCAGTCTATTGAGAAGGGTGATTAATGTCAACATTAGACATGCTGCAGATACCTTGCTTTTTATATGCAGCAACACTGAAGTGATCTCATCAACTATCTGAACATTCAGCAAGTCCAAAATCAAATGCTTGTGTGTCAGATATACACAGCTGTATTTGTACTGTTGCTCTATCTAAAGAACATGCCAATTGCTTTACTTAGAGTGAGTTGAGAGAGAGCCTCATTACTAAGAACATGTATAGCATTATCAATGAAAAACATTATTGTTCTTTTCCTCAGTGGTTTTCGTGTCCTCAGTTTTCCTTTTATAGGAGCCCATGCTAATATATCTTCAGACAATATGGGGCCTGATTCACTACTCCCATGCACATTATGTCATCATTTTCATCTCTACACAGTGGGTGGTAAATAGACATTAGAATAGTAACACTTTTTATTAGTTTACATGTGTTTTGAAGAACTATAAATGTGCAAGACAATGGAGAATCTGAGTGCAAGGTAGTGTTTTTATTTTATTTCTCCCCCAAAATATACAAAATGAACTCTCATCAGTCAAATTTGAGCAGAACTGAATATAGCAAAATGTAATTTCTTCCAGTGAAAGAAAGGTGTCCATGCTGTAGGTTCACATACTGCAGTTAGAAGGTAGGTGAGTTCATCTTCATCCCCTGATGTTGTCTTACTGGGCTTTTAGTTAATTTCTGCCCTTGATGAGCATTAAGCTCCTACAACTTCTCTTGAGAGAGTTCTGATTGTTTATTTATTTATTTATTTTTTAAATTTTTTTGTTACTTCCTAACATATATTTAAAAAGCACTGCTGTTTTGAATTTAGTTTGATGATGCTATTGAGCCTAGAAAATATGGCAAGTTTTTTAAACTTAAATCCTCAACATGCTATGCTGCTATGCTTGGTCATCAGCTGGGTTTTCATAGCTCCAGTCAGAATTTCAAAAGATTCCTTAGTCAAAGAAAATACCAGACATTCAGTAGCAGAGAGCTTTCTTAAATTGTAGAGTAAATTTGGGCAATCAGAAAGGCAGCATTTCAAAACTGTTTTCATTGTTGATGACTGTTCACAGAAAGGTCTGTAGGAGACAAATCAAAAAAAAAAAAAAGAAAATTAGTATTAGTGTATTAAGAATAAGTATACAGAAGGTCATTTAAAAATAAAAAGTGAAGTAGGTTAGACTATTTAGTAGCAATAATTTCAGGAACTGGGTTCCATTTGGTTATTTTCAAAACAGTCACTGCTGAGTAGGTAGCATAATAGAAACAACATGAAATTCATCAGATGAACCCAAAAGAATTCTATATATTCTTGAATGAAAAAGCAAACAAACAAACAAACTTTGAGCTGATTGCTGTGTGTCATTTGTTTTATAGACAGAAAGCAACTTCTTTAATTCTATCTTCTTTATATTTAACCAAATGAATAAAGTTGATTATTAGCTGCACATGTGGAGCCCTGCTGAAAATCAGGGACTTAAAGGAAATATATTGCAACTGTACTCAAACCTTAAAGGCATAGTATTCTTTATTTTCAAAATACCACCAGAAAATGAGTATATTTCTAATGTGACTACTGTGTGGGAAAATTGTGAGACAGGTGGACTCTTTCTCCAAGGGATAATATGAACATCAGCTGACTTTTATACTGTGGAATTATGAGTGAGCTGTTGAGCATCTAATAGTTATGTAGGTGTTTCATTTAAACCTTTTATTTTGCTATCTAGCTTATAGTTCATTTTTTATTTTATCTTTTTGTAATAGTTAGGAATATGGAAATAGCATAGTTGTAATATAAGAATAGAGCTATTCTCTATTCTACTACCAGTTAACATCATCTTTTGAAGTATAAATTAGAAGGGCAGAAGAGTGAAGTAGGAGTCTTCCAGGTTTGTAGTTGGCATTTTGTCAGTGTGGCCTTGTCTCACACCAGTGATCAAACTCAGTAGGCAGTTAACACTGAGCAAACAAAGAGACTAACAAAGTTTGTCTGCTTATGACAGTGCCAACAACGGTAATGTCACTTCTCTTAAAAACATGCAAAAATGTATGTCAGGAAAGAGGCACTGCCGTTCAGACTGACAGGAAAACGTAATAGCTGTCCATCTACTCCATGACATTGTGAAACAGAATAAGCACAGAAGTTGCATTAGAAATGGCTTTTGCTGACATAAATATTGCATATACTATTTTCTTAGACTCTTAACTTTTATAGTACGTTCAGCTGAATGCAGTCTATATGCGGGGAGAACAATGTAGAAATAGATGACCTACCCTGAAGTATTTGGCTTATAAGGTCTTCCTTTTGATTATCTATGTCTGGATGGGTGAACAAAAATTCAGAACTTCCCTTGAGACAAGTAACATGCAATATTTGCTGGCATGTTTTCTTCCCTTTCAAATATTCCCCAGACTGTACAGACAAAAGACAGATTAGGCTTTGCATCAGATTTACTAGAGCTCTTCCTCCTTGCCTTTGGACTCCAGCTTGCATTTTACACTTCTGTCTGAAGTTGCTGAAGAATTAAGCTTGTGTGTGCACTCTTTGTACATAACAGGCTTTCCCAAGTGACTATTAAAAAACAAAACTAAGACTGGCTATAAGGTTCTAGTAAATGTACATGTAAATGGATTCTATTTAAAAATGGCCCATGGCATCTTTCTGTAATGACCATCTTTTTGCTGCGTGCAGAGTGCTGTTGGCATTAGTGAATTAAAAAATACACAGATTTTCAAGGATTTGGGTCTGATTTGCATTTACAGTACAGATGTTTTGCACTGCACAGCAGTGAGGTGGACCTAAAGTACAGGAAGAAATACAACACAGGCACACTTCAAGCTTTTATAATGCTGCATGATTCATAAAGCCAAAATCTGATATACTGGTGTCATCTATTTTGTTTTAACCAGTTACATCAGGTATGAGTCTAGTACGGTGATTTGGAGCCAATCCGGAGAGTAGTTATAATTCCTTCTTGATCTTTTAGGGCTCTTCTGTAAATGTTGTCTTTTCAGAGGTACTCCTGTCTTCAGTTTCTGTCATATATTCTTTAAATCATCACCTGAATTTTTGTGTGTTAATTTTTTAATTTCTTGTCAATAGAAATAGAACCAGTGGCTCTGCCTATTCTTAATATATAAATGTGGGTGTTGTTTTTTTTAACAACCTATTTCCTATGTCCCTTTAAATTTCTTCCATTTGTTCTTTACCTCTAAACAATCTTTCATTACCAAGTTGTTTATCTGAGAAGAAAGTGAGACTGTCTCTTTGTATTGCTGAATAACATCACTCTTTTTCTTAAGAAGTCATTACACACTGACATCATATTGTTCTTCATTAGATGATCTGTTGCCTGAGAGTATCTTGGTGACATTGAACTTGAAAGCAACAAGAGTACAAGTGCTAGGATGCCTGGAGAGCAGAGCCTGGCAAAACCTTGCTCAAGCAAATATTCAAGATATTTGTTAATGCCTTTTTAAAATTATAAACCACCCCCACAGAGGTAATTTTCACCTCTGAATTTTTGCTTGTTTCTTAGTCCAGCCCAGACTTCAGCCATCACTGTTACAATGCTGGAAGCCAAGTCCTACCTAGCAACGATAGCCACATACAATAATTTAAACTTAAAGAAAAATAACACAGCTGCTGGTAGAGTAGTGTCCAGAGATTTCTAGGTGCTTTTCAACAATGAAAGGGTGGTTTCTGTCTTGAAATTGTATGTGTGTGCATAGAAAAAGACCTTCGATATTCACAAAGACCACAATTAGCACTACGCTGTAATTGCTATTCCCTGATTAGCTGGAAACCTTATGTACTCAATGGATGTTCTTTTTTATGTTCATGTGAAGTGCTCACAATGTACTTGTGAAATTTGTGCAAGTATTCCTTTGAATTGTGCTGTTTCACAATTCATGGAATCTCAAAATTTCTATTCCTTTGACTAGGTGTGTAGCTCTAGTGGTAAGTCTTAGTATGAAGACTTAGACAAGAGAAATCATTTAAGTCTTTGTAAACTCTTGACCATGCAAATTAAAATCTAACTTTTCTTAAATGTAATGTATTAATCTGTTTAATTGTACTGCTCTGTAAAATAGCCTTCCTATACATTTATTTAACATAAAGGGAAGAAAGAACACAGACATCTAAAGAGGCTGACAAAATTCTCCTTATACTCCGCAAACCCTGTAAGACAAAATTGGAAGAAGTGTGTTTGTCTTATTGAATTCACAAGTGGGTCACTTACTTCTGTGGGCACGGGATCTAAAATAGCTGCTATTATCTCATAAACAACTTAATGATAACAGGAGGTTTTGAGACTTCTGTTGTTGTTGTTGTTGTTTGCTTGCTTGCTTTTGTTTGTTTCTTTTATTTTTATTTAAATTATTTTTATAGTATTTATTTATTTTTACTTATAATAAAGCAGCAACAAAAGACTTAAAATATCTTCTCTTTCAGAAGCCTGGTCAGGGTTGAGGTGCTGGAGCTGAAATTGATTCAGGAGTTGTGTGGCCCAGAAGGGTGTTTATAGTATTCCTCCCTCATTCAGCACGTTTTAACCACTGCTTCAGCCTCCCTCTCCTGATCACCAGCTGTAGTTGACAGTCTTCCAGATCAGCCATGCCTGTGGCTGCTAAAAGAACCAGTTGTGTTGAAGGTAATACTAGGGGAGGTTCCTACAGCCGTTACTCTGTCCAAATACGTTTTGATTTATGAGAAGCCAGAGCCACGTGACTTGTTAATTCTGCTCAGATTACTAGCAAGTAATCTGCCAGCTGTGGTGGTGCAGAGAAATTCCAGTTTGAGAATCCCTGGTACACAATAATCAAACACAGAGCTTGAACGGGTAATGCTCTGTTTGCAGATCCTATTGGATAACTACTGACGTTGCATGGGTGAAATAGATAAAGTTGGGGAGTCTGCACTAGAAGTGTTTGCCTTTACACTTATTTACTCACTGTTGTTGCCTTTGTACAATAATACCTTTTCCCTAAAGGCCTTTGAAAAACTCAATCACAAAATAGAAAAAGAGTGTTTGTTCTGGGTAAAATTTGGAAACATTGTTCTGATGGCACCTGTAAAACATGATTATAACTCCCATAGCTGTTTCTTCTCACATTTAGAGAGGAAAATTCTTTGCCTCTAATCTCAGGTGCATACCTGTGGAAGGCTTAGATTCCTTCAAGTGGTATCAAAGTAATGATAACAGTGTGCAGCTGCTGACTTCCTTTCCTTGTTGTTACTCACCCAGCTGTTTAGAGGAGAAGAAAAAGAGAGAGAATCTCTCTAATCAGCCATATGGAACAAAGTTTTATTTGCCATAGTAAGTTAAAATGTACGTTATTGGTCAGCATCTTAAATGCAAATGTTGACATAGCTTTTCAGAGGTACCAGATATAATGGGAAAGAAAATCAGATACATTTAATTCACATTATTTAGTTTTAAGTACAGACATAGTTTATTCTATCTCAGTGGAGTTTCCATCACTGGAGTTTGCCTTACCCAAATGACCTATGAGCATGGAAATCAGATCTCATCCCCTGCTTTCAGTCCTAACAGGTAACTTAAGAACTGTTGAGGTGGAATTTTGGTTTTCTACAATGCAGTTTCAGTTTGCTTACACACGTAAGTATTCTGGATCAGACCACTGGGCTATGATGTCTAGTATGCATCTTTAGTACCTGTTGATATATAATGCATACAGACAGTAGAGATTTTTTGGTTAAGAAAGAATAATTTTGCTCTTATTTTAAATTGAGCAAGAAACATAGTTAAGTATAAAAAAAAAAAGTGTTTTTTTTTTTTTTTTTTTTTTTCCTAAACACCATCAACAAAACCTTCTTGAGTGCAAGTAAATTTACACTCAAAGAACACAAATAGAGAATTATGGGACTAATATGTGTGTGGTTTTAGTGAGTCTCCATTCCAGAAACTGCAAAGGAAAGTAATTTTTTGGGGGCTTGACTTTGAAAGTTTGTCAGGTCCACATTTAAAAATTGTTCTGCCATTTCATTTGTGCATATGACTATAGGTCCTCTGGTTATTGACATGTTGGCTTCCAACATCCCACTCAGGAGACGTATAATTGTAACAGAACATAGAAGTTAGGCACACATCTGTGTATCTGGGATTGGTGGTGTGACTAAAAGGCTTAAGCTGAAGGGAGTTGTAACCCTGTTTACGTTGCTTATCAGAGCACTATGAGAATGCTTTTTTTTTTTTTTTTTTTTTCCCATCTGAAACCTGGTGTATTTCCAAATGATTTAAGAATACATTTTCTTTTTTCCCTTATATCATGCTTAAAAATACATTCCAGAAAAAATAATACCCGGTTCTCTGGGATGAGATCTGCTGTATTTTAAGCAGTCTCCTTTCTGTGATACTTTTTCTGATACTTAATGTCCTTTGACTTGTACTTAATAATGCACCAAGAAATGTTTGATCTGATAAGAATCTTTTTTTTTTCTACAAATAGCCACTTAAGTAGTTCTGCACTGTCTAACAAATTTGTAATTTCATATGGTGAGGTGTTATCTCTTAAAAAATAAGCCATGATCCATATCATCATTGCAATTGTTTGTTTCCTTGTAGAAGCACTATAATCAAGCTATTGTGAGAGGTTTCATAAAAAGTGTGCAAATATTTTTCCATGGAATGTGACTCTTTCTTCATCTGATGGCCCATGCATCTATTTGTCTCACTGTTTCTATTGCTGCTACTTACAAAGTCTTTGACGAATATAATAGATTTTGTGGAATGACTCTGTTGTAAGTCACTTCCAGAATATTACAGTATGCAGTTAAAATGGCTCTTGCAATTACCACTCTCCAGAGCTTGTCTTTTATCTTGGTACCTACTGAAATTAAGAATTCCTTCCTTTACTCACCAATATTTTTAAAAACTATGAATGTAAAAATAACATTGCTATAATAAATTTACCTAAAATTCATTTGGGACATTTTTATTCCAGTTAATTCATTAGGATTTTTTTTTTTTTCTAGAACTAGATATACAAAAAAGTAAAATATATTCTTCTGAGAGAATTACTTTGTGGTTGGGAGCATTTCACAGATGTGTTTACTTGGGGGACAAGAGTGCCATTGACAGAAAGACTGTCTAAAATTTACCTCGTCTGTCCTCTGCTGTGTAGTAATAAATTTAGGAAACAAAAATCTGTACTTCATTTTAATATAATCTTTTCACTACTTATCTGAAGTGTATGGTTATGTATCTGCAGGTTCTAGGTCTGAGCATGCCCCCATGGCAGAATCAGCCTTTTTGTCTTCCTAGCCAAAGACGATGGCTTTGTTAGTTATGTGTGTGTGTGTGTTTTGCTGTTGTTGTTGTTTGTTTGTTTGTTTGTTTGTTTTGTTCCCCCCCCCCCCCCTTAGTGAGTAAACAAGAAAATAAAGAGCTGGAAAAAAAATCAGGAAATGTTCTTGTCCTATTCCTTCCTTTCACAGCTATAACAGCTCTAGGGCATGAGTGTTCTGTTGCAAATGACTATGCATATGATGAAAACATCTTAAATAAAGTGATATTACGATATTATTACAGGAATAAATAATGCAATGGTGAAAACACACAAAAAACAGTGAGGTGTGTTAATGTAATTTAACCAAAGTCAAATAATGTAAGTATAGTTCATATACTTTAGTCAAGGTATGTCATATATATGTCATATATATATATATATATATATATATATATATATATATTAGTCAAGAATATAAAAGACCACACCTGTTCTTTTTTTGTTTGTTTGTTTGTTTTTGGTGCAGAAAATATTTGCTTTTCCTTAGAAGGCTGCATCATTTAAAATTTGAAGTCTTGGCTGTGGAAGTCCAGCCTAACATTGCTGCTTTACTGAAGCTGATAGTCAGGATTTCTGGCATTTCTGAGGTTTGTATGCTGCATGGAATGCTTGGAGTAGTGGGAATGGTCTCCTGAATGGGTCTTCCTTGTATCTTCATCAGGTGGATAAGCCAACAATTTGTGTGTCTCTTGTCCTAGCACCTTATGCCAGTGAATTACTTCTGTCTCATCTTTTTCTTAAAATTATGGAGATATGGACATATTTGCCATTAGCAATCTTGAAATAGTAGCTTAGACAATTGGATTTAAAAAATATTCTTCTACATGGTTTAACTTTCTAACAAATCTTTATCCTTCCTTTTCTTTTGGGCCTTTGATACTGAGTAGTTTAAACTTTGCTCTGATCTGTGTGCATACATACCTGTTTTGGCCTATGAAACTGTTTATTCTTTTCTCTTTTGCTTGGTTGTTTTGCTTATTTATTTCTTTTAGTACAGAAGAGAGATTTCTGACTGAAAGCTGTTGAGTTTGTAGCCTTTTATTTATTTCCACAGCTGATGTAGAACAGTTTCCACAAACTATCAAACTAATGCATTCATATACCTACCAAACAACTCTTGGATGGTAACAGCTGTCTTTTCCTATCACATATGATCCACTTCTAACTATGAGTCTTTAAGTGGAAGATTCTATATGATATTAGTGGTTCCTGCAGTCTCATTTTGTTGGAAGTGGGTCATGGGGAAGGTCTTTATTCTTAAGTTCATTTTATTTTACATTGTTTTCTACTTTTATAGGTCAGTGTGCTGCTTACGCTGCATGTTGCTATCTGTGTTTTGTCTCCTGGCTGAAATCTCCTTGTGTTGATTCGTAACATTTTCTGATTTTCTTTTAAATATAATTTTGTCCCTACTATACTGGCAAAAACCACAGCTACTGTGAAGTAAATCACTTACGTGTTTTATAGCTAAGATAGCCTTTGGGATGGAGGTATTTCTAGATTGGTATTCTTGGAGAAATATTAGCTAATGTTGTGATCAACTCAGGCTTTATGAATAAGTACAATAAGTCTTGACATATGTAGTTAATTTCTCAAATGCCAAAATACCTGTATAAATTCAGCCTCTAGAAATGGATGCATCCTTATTCTACTAACAGAGAGTGGGTCAAGTACTTTGCTGTCACTGCTTTTAGAACATGTTGGCTGGGGAAAGCTAAGTTTGACTCTCTGGGGTAGTATGGATTCATAAGCTTTAACAGTTTCCATGCATGCACGCTTCTTTGTAGTTCCTCATTGAATTTATGCTTGCCTTCTCTTTTGATATTTTCTGTAGAGATCTGTGCCATATCTGTCCATCATTCCAGGATGGACAGATATGTTTATAATAGCATATTTTCAACCATTCTTAAAATAAAAATAATTAATCAAAATCATTTGGTCAGCTTCTTTCCTGTCTAATAGGCTAGTTTTTACACATTTATAGTTGTTGGTAAATCTCAAAGTAATTGAGAAAGAGGTAAAACATTGCTAATTCCATTCTATACATTGCAAAACTGAGGTGACAAAGGCAAAAGAATTTGCTTAAGGTCATTCAGTATTCCAATGGAAGAGTTAGTGGAGCATCTCCTGAGTTTCAGTTCAGTGATTTATACAGTAGCCTATATTGAGTTTCTGTAGTTGAATTCTGTGGTTCTTTTTTTTTTTTTTTTTTTTTTTTAAGAAAATTGCAGATTTTTCTACAGCCAGTATTCATCACGAGTGCATCCAAAGTAAAAATATTATTGTATCAGCTGTCAAATAGGTTGAAAGCTCTATATTTTAGAGCTCATTATTCTTCTTGGACTGACTGAGATCTTTTTTTTTTTTTTTTTTTTTTTTTGTCACACAATGACAAATGTCCAGAACAATGAAACAGATGCAATTAGAGTAGAAATTAGTGTGACTTTTTAACTAGGCAGCTTTAATAGTTAATGGATGCTGACCTATGGTGGCTAAAGCAGTACTAGTTGTTCAACTTACACATAGAGTATCCTAGAACAGTTTTCTGTTGATATGTTGACTAAGATATAGCCGTAAACAATCTCCCAAATAGGTAGGACACTCTTCAGTTTCCATTAGTTAAAGGATAGATATCTTATACATTGTTCCACATTTTGGAGGGGCTTATAATCAAGACAGCCAAATGGGCAGTTGAAGTGCTATTCCCTAATGTCACCTCTAAATCACTTGCTCTTCTAGCTCTTCAAGAGTCATAAAATAATTTTTTTTTTAACCTTGCATAGAATCACTGCCAGCTGGTTAACCTGTTGCAGGTAAATGTGAATAAATTTGACCAACTTATTCTAAGATACAGAAGAAACTGCATCATAGAGATAAAACCAGTTGGCAGTTGGCAGGGTAGATACATTCAATCTCTGAGGAAAGAGAACCTCAGTAGAAGACTGTTATATCTGATGCTGTGTGTCTGGCCTTCCAGTCATAAGCATGATAGAATTCAATATTTATTCTAATTTACCTTTTGATTTCAATTATTTTCTGGGAACTTTTTAGATTTCCATTTTGGAAACTTACTTTTCTCCATGCATTCTTCTTTTCATAGCCTGTAAGGAACCATACAGTAATCAATGTTGTAATTTTCCATTAAAGTATATATCTTATTTCTTCCAAAGTTATGGCATATTTTGTCAAATGAAAATAACAGGTAACATCAAACTAAGTCTCACCCAATAGCACTGTTTTAATCAGGCTTTTAAAAGTCCAAGGAATTGTTCTATTTGAGAATTTTGACTTGGAAAATGAAACATAATATGAAGTAATAATGAAGGCCCAACCCAATCAGATTCACTGAAGTCATCAGCCCAGTGACTAATGATGCTCATGAATTCACAGAGCCTGATTAATGTTACAAAGTGTTGTTTTAATGACCTTATGTGAGCAACTGGCAATTCTACACAATTGAGGTGAATACTGTGTGCATATTTCAGAAAGGAGATGCATGCTGATATTTTAATAAAGCATAGTCAGATCTGTTAAAAAATAACATGTATGAGCTGAAACACAGACGGCAGTTCTCTAGAGCTCATATATTATTTCTAGGGGATATTGGGTGAACTAATAGTAGAATTTACTTTGATGAGGAGAGTCCTCTAAATGCGAAGAACATCCACTGATGTTATTAGATTTATTTATTTGGATATCCATAGTTAACCTTGCATTTTGTGTGAGGGATAAAATGATTCTTATTGTGAATAGCACTTTAATTTGGAAGATATCACTTACATGGGTTTAAAACACTGGGGTCCTAATTTCTGGCATTATTCTCTCTCCTTGGAGCCTGCTGTTGGATTGAAATCTGCTGTTTGGTGCCATACAGTTACTGCTAGGTTATCAAGTTGTACACTGGTGATTCATATCTAAAGTTATGCTCCTTTCTTTTTCTTTGTTTTAAATCACGCTGAAAATTATGAATAAATCTACTTCAGGCTTTCTTATATGTTCCACTCCAGTTGAAGCAAAACATCTCTTTTCCTGCCAGGACATTGTAGAGATTTAAACTGGCATAGTTCCTTTGAAATAGTCAGCCATTCCAGTGTACTAGAGCTCTGGATTGGGTCCTTGGTTTCACAAATTTTACAAGTTTTAAAAATAAAGAGATAAGAAAAGGATGGTAGATATCAAAGATTTATGATAAATAAAGTAGCAGTTTATCTCATCTAAAAAATGTATGCCAATGAGGATAACTACAGCTGTCAAAGAAAATAAAATAATAAATAAATAAATAAAGCAAGAATTCTGTAATTTGATGTGCTTTCTTTAAAGACAGTACTTCTTGGAGTAGCTCTTGTGCTGGTGTAAAGTGGCATATGAAAATGGATACCAGTGGGGATTTGTTGATTGTAACTACTGAGAATCTGGTCTCTGTTATTGAAAATAATGGTTGACTATTATATTCCTCTGTATACTACAATAAGCAATCCATTTCTAAATTAAAAACCTCTCGGTGTATTTTCATAAAATCATGCGTACCATAGCAGAAGGTTACTATTGAATCCAGGCATCTTTAAATTGTGAAACTTTTCCTACTTGCATTTCTAACATAATTTGCTATGGATATGTTTTAAGTGCCAGGCATAAAAAAGAAATCTATTTATTCTCTCTTCTGGGTCACTCACCACTTGGGTGTTTATGAAAGGATCGATATATATACTGTCCAAAGGGATTTGGTAGGGGGTAGGTATTTGAATCACAAAAGTGATTATGTTATTTTACTTAGGAAAAAGTCTTTTTTGTACCTTTTCAAGGAAAAAAAAAAAAAGATAAAATCCTATGTAAATAATAAGTGTTTTTCCTGTAATGAATGTTCCTTTCATTTTGCATTTCTGTATAATATTGGAAATTGTGTTTTTATTAGAAGAGGCACTGGATGGAAGCCAACAATTTTTTCTTTTAACTTGATATTTTGGGCTCTGATCTTTGTTAAAACTACAATGGCATGTATCTAGTACAGTCAGAGGTCATTTCTATAGCTACTACCATTTCCTATCATTTCTGGGGAATGTTTGTTTTCAAAACAAAGAATTGGGTTAAAGCTTAAGTATCGTATTTCAGAACATATTTCAAACTGAAATTAAGAATGCTAAAACCTTTCCTTTAAAGGTCAGATGATATTTATTATTATTACAAAAATGATCTGTGATTTATGAATTTAACTTCTCGTAAACCTCCTTTGTAACAGAATATGCAGTCAGAAGCTTAACATTACATTGTTTTCCTTTGACAACGTATCCACGAGACCACTGCAGCTGTTCCTTTACTCACAATAGCAGATTAATTAACACAATCATATGCTGTTGGCTCCTACTCAATGAGTAGGTCTGCAGTGGGGTAGATAGGTAAATCCTTTAAATGTGTATGAGATAAAGGATATACTATAGTAGTTTCATAACTAGCCAGTTCTGCTTCTGACTAGTCAGCCCTATCAGCAATGGTTCACTGACTACAGAAGCTGTGAGCTTACATTTCAAAGGCAGCCACACCTATTACAGAGAAATAATGCCTGAATCATTGCAAAACTCAAATATGTAAAAGCACAGGAATGCTCAGAAATCACCATATTTTGCTAAAATAAAAGGCAATCTCCTTCAAGCATTTAGAGTAACCAGGAACAAAGAAGTGGCAGTTCTGTTGGTTGCTTTATTATTATTTTTTTTTCTTTTAAAGTTCAGTCACTGCTTTCCTTTAATATCTTAATCTGGTCTTTATTCAGTTTTTGCCCTCTGTGTATTAGAAATACTTGTAAGCAGCAGCCATGGCATCAATTTTAAGTACCAAAAGAATTTTTCATCCATTTCTCTGTGTGCTAATGAACACGTGAGCAGCTAAATCTCCTTTTCCTAAATAAACAGTCATCATCAGCATGTAAGTATTTATTTGGCAACTTTAGCTGACATTTTAGTGGATGCTAAAACCTTTGTTACCAGTAATATAACTCTTTATTTATTTATTTTATTTTGTTTACTTTAAAGAGAAACATACCCTTTTGGGGAAAGAGGTTTGAAACAAGTTTAAGAAAATTTCCTTCAGGCTTTTCACTAACATCTGTGAGGAAAAATAATTGTATTCTTTGTTGCATCCTTTACAAAAATCTGAGAACATTGCAAACTACTACATTAAAATGTTCTCATTTTAGGAACAAAGAAAACTCCTTGTGAAACCTCTTCTCTTGAAAAACTCTCACTAGTTAAATTTCGTCGAGGTTTTGTTGTCCGTATTTTATTCCAGTTGAAGTTATGTGCTTTTACATATTCTGTGGGTTTCATGTAATAGTATAAATATGCATTTTGATCATAAAAAAACAAGTAGGGAACATGATTGATTTTGATAGGGATTTGCTTGCATAGGAACAGCAGCATAAGACCCACAAATAAGAGAGAAAATGAAATTTAGATTTTGTGTGTGTGTGCAACACAGTTGTTGAAAAATTAACATGTTAACGGCACCTACTCGTATAACTGAGAGATCTTTTGAGTACCTAAAGACCCATTTCCTTAACTTCCCCAAAGTGCTTCTTCTCCTTTCTGCCTAGTGGTGAAAGCAGAACCTGCTCTTAGGTCTTTGTTAGTTTCCCTGTCAAAAATAGTTGCAGAAAGAGATTCTGCTGCCTTCAGCCATCTCATTTCACAAAATGGAAATATTTTCATCAGCTTGCAGATTATCTTGCTTTCTGTGACCTTGTTGTACTTATATAACATGTTGTAGGTGGTGGAGTCCATGTCCCTTGAGAAGATGGAGGTACAGCAAAGGAATGAGGAAGTTTCCACGTAGTGTAAGAGATCATGCTGAGTGAGGCCGACCAACTGACAAATGAGTTTATGCCCTACATAAACTTGGTACTGGTGGTACTGAAGTTAATTTATCAAGGCATCTAGATGATGCAAGCCTTTAAGATGTAGTAGTCCTACAAAATCAAGGGGGGTTATCACATAGCTTAAGAAGGCAGGGGAAGCTTAAGAATCTTACCAATGTTACTCAACAGGTGATATGCTTTCACACCAGTATTAATCACAGATTTATAACGCAATTCCCATTATATGTATGTAAACACATACACATATATATACACATATGCACACATATGTTATTGGATTAATTCATAGATGAGCAACTGAAAACAAAATAAGTAATAATTTTATCTTCAGTTGAAAAAGCACTAGCTGCCAGAAATGAACTCTTCTGAAAATAAGTCCCTTTTAACCATCCTCCCTGAAGTCACAGGCTTGTCTTACTACACTGTTGGATCTAGAATAATGTCTTAACTCTTGATCAAAGAAAGAAAAGCTGTCATCTAACATAGTGTCAGTGCTGGGAACCGCAGTCAGGGGTATTGTGATTTACAGACTGGATCCCAATTTTCTGTGGTTTGCTCCAATGCTATGAGACACTGGTGCTACAGGAGGGTTTTTTTGAGCAGAGTGGGGAAGGTGTTTGACCACTTGTCAGACTAAAGACCATGCGCTGCCTTTCTCAGAAGGAGAATTTTCCTTATTTTAGTTTGTATAATTATATTCTTTAAACCTAAATTGTCCGTGCAATTTCAATTTGATACCATTTTTCTTACTCTGTTTTCAAGCTGTTTTCAGATCCTTTTAAATAATTGTTCCTTTCTGTCGCTATGACAGGTGAAGAGGGGCCTGTGTAAACAAGCCAGCTACAACCTCTGTTGGACTTTGCACTCTATTAAGATAAAAGTGTTTTAATTTATATGACAAATATTAAGCCCTTTGTGAAATTTATCTAGAGATAAACTCAAAACCTCTCTGTCTTCTGTCCTCCCAGCCCAAATTTAGGATCTGAAATGCCTTCCTCTTTTCTTAGATTATACTTGTCCTGCTTTATACTTTCTGTATTTAAAAACCCCTTAGGATTTATGTTATGGATTCATGTTTTGTAGGACTTGCAGGAAAGTAGTCATAGATACCTCTTCCAAGTTCTGTGGTGCAACAGCATTGTTTTGTGGGGCTCTTATTCAACAATATGGAAGACCCTTGGCAAAGGATGGAGCTTCCTGGCACTCTTTCATGCACTGAGAATTGCTGCAATAAAGGTTCCTTGGGAATTAATTGGGAGCAAAGATATTTGATAAAAGAAAGCACATGGGTGACTTAGAAATTAGGGTCACACAGAATTCCATCAGTTTGCACCTCCACAACAAGCTGAATAAAGGTTGCATTTTTTATTTTAAAATAAGATGTTTATTTGTGTCAAGTCCACTCAACAATGATAAATATTTCATTCAGTGTAACTTTGCAAGGCTGTAGCAACATGCATTTCTTATAACTATCTATATATGGAGTGACACAGTAGTATTGATTTGTGTGATAGCTTCCACCTGTGATGTTTGTTGTTTTGTCTGTCAGGTCAGCTGTGCAGAAATGAGTTTTACATGTGCCTTTAAATGTTTAGATTTTCTGCAGGTGACCTCAAGGATAGTGTTGATGTCATGGGGATGGGTAGGATTAGGAGCTTCCTTCTTCCAGAAATTTTTCTTTACATCTAGGCAAGTAACTTTGTCTTTCTATACCCCAGTTTCTGCTATTTGAAAACAAAGAAGAGCTTTCTTTGTTGAATGCTGTGAGATCTGTGGATAAACATTTGTGCACAAATGCTAAATGGTGGTGTTGCAGTGGTTTGTGGTGTGCCAAACTCTGTGAAACTGAGCTGAGCCCCACCCCTCAGCTTTTTAATATTTAAACAGGATAGTTGACGATTTCCATTTCAAGCTGTATCTAAATAGTATTCTCTGGGTTTGTGGCAGATGAAGTACTTCACACTTTATCATCAATAATCCAAACTTAAATTAACTGTAAATTCATACTAGGTATAATGTATATTTTGTATAATACTTTTTTTGTTGTTTTTCTTCTTATAAATGGTAATCAGAAGACTTGAGTATGTCAACCTTTCAGGAGTCTTTCTGGCTTTTGGATAAGGAAAGTTAAGCTTTTTAATGTTACTGACCTAAAAAATTTCTAATATGCTCTCATATAAAAATATGGGGATTTTTATTTAGTTATGAATTACAGAACTTGGTCCAAAATATATTTTTGCATGCAATTGTCCAGAAATTCCCAGAAATACTACTAAAATAAACATGATTGTGTCCACACTTAGCAAAAATATCTGTTTTCTTCAAATACTAACTGTAATGTCCAGCACTCGAAGGTATGTTGCACAAAAGCACATATATTTTTTTTATTGTACAGTTAAGAGATTTTAAAGATGACTATGAGGGTATTGAGTCGTTAGTGATAAATGGTTAGATTTCCACAAAGAAAATGCCTATTATCTGGTTATAACCTGTATAAATAATAAACTTGCATTTTATCACAAAATTTGTAACATGCAGGATAGACTTCACAGGTCTGTTCTTCACCACACTGTAAGAGTGCTGTCCATGGCAGAATCACTTTACAGGTACATGGAATACGGTGCTTCTGTGTTTGCTCTAATTGATATTTTGAAAAGTAAAAAAAATAAAAAAAAATAATTTCTTCCCTTAGCATTATTTCTCTCTAAAAATAAGTATTAAAGTTGCTTCTAAAAATGCCCCAAACCTATTAAATAGGAGATAACTGTAGACTGTGAACAACTGTTTTGATTGTAACTCCAGTAATAGAAGTTTGCTGCTTGCTCTGCCCTGAAAAAGAACTTGATTGAAAATTATTCCTGCTTTTTTTGGATGTTAGCTGTTTTAATATTAGTTAAGTTTTAATATAAGCTGTTAATTCTTGCAAATTCTTCTGTGCTTCAATCTTTTGATCACAGTAGCTATAACAACATTATTACTGTATAGTAGAGAATTACTGTAAAAATTACTGCAACATAGCCTACCTTTACAATTGGATAGGGCTACTATTGACATCAGCATTAAAAGGCCAAACTGAGAAGATAACATTTACTGACACAGAGGAACATTTTGCCTTTTTTTCATAGTGTGTTATTAGTGAGGCATGCCTTGTACATGTTTCCCCAAGGAGTCCAAAATTTCCTCATGTTACTTTCATTCCCAGCTTCTGCTTTTTGGAAGCCCCGCTGCATTCAACCCAGGGACCCGTTAACAGTTCTTGAAGCATGTAAGTTTCCCCAAACCAAATCTTGGTTTTGCTGAGCTCTAAGCAAAAAACGGGGCTTAAACATTGTGCTGGGTGGTGGCTTGATGAGGAGAAGCATCATCCAGTTAGTCGTCAATGTTACAGAAAAAAAATAAAATAAAATAAAACAAAATAAAACTGTTCCCTTCCTGAGAAAGGGGTTGGTGTAAAGCTTGTGAGTTTAGACAACGTTGCAGTAAAGGACTGGTGGAGATAACAGCTTTGAAGTAGCAGAAGGGTTTTTCATGTTTAGTGGCCCAGGCTGTGAATGAGCTACACCTGGTGCTTTTCCTGAACTATCTGCTAGGAGTATCCTGCAAGAGAAAGAACCAATCAAATAATTAATCTCAGACTTGTGCATTATTTTTGGAAATCAGGGCTACAGGACTTCAGCACCAGCTAGGATTTTTTCCCTCCCCTCCCCTCCCCTCCCCTCCCCTCCCCTCCATTCTGATGTGTGAACAGGAAACTGTTAGATCTATCCAATGAAAAATAGTACTTGCATCTAACACAGAATGCCACAGAGAAGAGTAGCTTAGCTCTTTGGCAGGATGGGGTGTACTCTCCTGAAGAGTTTTGTTCAGGTTTCTTAATGGGTTTTGACAGGTTGTTTGTAGCTTAATTTACAAACAAATTTGATTAAAGAGCTCAATGAAAGAGTCTATATTCAAGTTTGGATTTGACGTTGTGGTCTACTAAAACAAAATGGAGGCTCCCAATTTAACAGCTCTGGAAATATTTGATTATATTCTTCGTTTGGGATTGTCTTCTGTGCAGATACACTGTGAAGTAGAACTGAATAAGCTGCCCCCTTTGCCACCGTTACCAATGACAAGGTTTTTATTTGACTATAATATTACAGATGTTATCAGAGGCTGTAGCATCTTTCACTGAGTGGTATACAAATCTAGTCCAGTTATAGCTGGGTGGTGAAGGACTGTCTTGACTCTTACAGTTCCCACTTCTAACTCAACAAAAACAGGCTGTGAAGGAGCCATGAAAGCAACAACGAGACCACGTAGGTGAGAAGACAGCAACAAAAGATGTTTCATTATACTCAGCCACACAAGAAATAAATTAGTAAGATACTGCAGACTTAGCTAGAATAACTGTACTTGTTTTAGGTGCTGGAACATATCCCTGGACCTCTTAGAATTACAGCAGTTAGGAAGTCATTTGAAGATTAAATTAAGGGCCAAGAACAAGCCAGAACTGGGCAGTACACATGCTGAAGGAGGAGTGTCTAAATGTTCTTGTGATCTGGTGTAGATCTGGTGTATTTCACAATGTATATAAGTTTCATGGTTTTGAAGCTTTCCTTGATTCCTTGGCTAAACTCCCTCCTTAAATAATAAAAAGGAAAACTGATGAGTAGGAAATAGGAAATTTCCAGGAAATAGGAAGAGTTCATATCCAGGATTAATTGGTCGAGACTGGTGAAGGTGATGCAGTTTTTGATTGGAGTGCTGAATGACTTAAAAGATATTTGGGAAGCGCAGTTTAGCTGAAATGGTTAAATATTCAGTTCCATCTTCCTTGTTACTTGTGAATTTTCATTTTGTTATAGGAGTGGTCGGCAACAGCTCAGAACTTGATTTGTCAAGACAAGTATGCTCTGCAAACAAATTATTACATTCTATATGAAGGCATTATCACTAAATCTGAAAAGAAAATATTACAGGCAGAAATTATAAGTAGAAGTTTATAAAACAAAGATATCCTTTGGCAGAATATACTCTTATAATCAAGCTTTTAGCATAGCATAGGTTTAAA